>NC_086318.1:117136168-117286168 GCF_036172605.1 Pelobates fuscus
GAAGATTGGAAGTTAGCGAATGTTGTGCCTATTCACAATAAAGGTAGTATGG
Organism: Pelobates fuscus; assembly: GCF_036172605.1. Taxonomy (NCBI): domain Eukaryota; kingdom Metazoa; phylum Chordata; class Amphibia; order Anura; family Pelobatidae; genus Pelobates; species Pelobates fuscus. The sequence continues at coordinate 117,136,221 of NC_086318.1, forward strand.
AGGAGTCGGGCAACTATAGGCCTGTAAGCCTTACTTCAGTAGTGGGGAAAGTAATGGAAACTATGTTAAATGATAGGATTGTTGAACGTCTAAAAACTCATGGATTTCAAGATCAGAGACAACATGGGTTTACTTCAGGGAGATCATGCCAAACTAATCTTATTGATTTTTTTTTTTAATTGGGTAACTAAAATAATAGATCAGAGTGGTGCGGTAGACATTGCTTACCTAGATTTCAGTAAGGCTTTTGATACTGTTGAACATAGAAGGCTTATCAATAAATTGCAATCTTTAAGTTTGGATTCCAATATTGTTGAATAGGTAAGGCAATGGCTGAGTGACTGTCAACAGAGGGTTGTAGTCAATGGAGTATATTCGAAGCTTTGGCTTGTCACCAGTGGGGTACCTCAGGGATCTGTACTTGGACCCATTCTCTTTAATATTTTTATTAGTGATATTGCAGAAGGACTTGATGGTAAGGTATGTCTTATTGCTGATGATACTAAGATATGTAACAGGGTTGATGTTCCAGGAGGGATAAGCCAAATGGCAAATTATTTAGGTAAACTAGAAAAATGGTCAGAGTTGTGGCAACTGACATTTAATGTGGATAAGTGCAAGATAATGCATCTTGGACGTAAAAACCCAAGGGCAGAGTACAGAATATTTATATATATATATATATATATATATATATATATATATATATATATATATATATATATATATATATTGTGACAGAGTCTATGGGAGGGTAATAGAAGGACGGTATCTAGGACCCAGAATCCTCCATAGACTATACTCATTCACCTGCCCAATTAGCAACTGCTGAGGCTTTAATTAGCAGGTCTCAGAGCAGAAAGAGTCAGATACAATCTGACCTGCAGAGAGAGAGCAGGTCTGTGCAGAGCAGCATCTAAACAATGTGCTAAAGGTTGGTGAAACCAATGCATATTTTGGATTTGTGTAGTTTATTACCCTGGTGAGTAAGGGACATTTCTTTATGTTTAGTTAGTGCTCAAATTTGAGCTAGGATTTATTTTGTAGATTTTCTTTTCTGTTGTGCTGCAGTTTTTGAACAACATGATTTTTGTGCACGCTATAAATAAACCACACCATTTTTGCACCAGAGACTGTTGTTCTATGCCTGTTACCCTAGAGGACTGTGTTGCTTTGCCCATAAAGGTCACAAGATGGTGGAGGATGCGGGCATTTAAAGCACATTTATACGGTCTGTGGGTACAGAGGCCTGCAGGTGTGGTGTGTGTGGTAGTTACCAAGTGGCTGAAAGAAAATAAAACAACAAGCAAGATGGAAGAGTTAGTAAAAGCCTTGGTACAGGCTACTACTACCAAGCAAGACACAAACCGTGTAACAGCGGCGCAGATCAGTAGCCTCATGGAGACACAGCGACAGGCTGTTGTGGTCCAACAGGAGACAAACCGCTTATTGGCCACACAAATAGACTGCATTATGGAAAGCGGGAAGACAGAGACAGACTAACAAGTGCTTTGCAACAAACCATGCTGTCAAGTGTAACTACCTCTACTACGGATAGGGGGCGCCGGATTAGAGTTACTGACTTTTTACATAAAGTGAGTGAGGTTGATGACATGGAGGCTTACCTGACAACCTTTGAAAGGATTGCTACCTGAGAAGGATGGCCTCCAGGTCAGTGGGCAGGATTATTAGCCCCTTGCCTCAGTGGAGAATCACAAAAAGCGTATGATGATTTGCCTCTCAGCCAAGCACAAGACTATGACCGATTGAAAGCGGAAATACTAACACGGCTTGGAGTTACGCCTGCAGTGCGAGCCCAAAGATATAATGTTTGGGTTTATGATACCGAGAAACCTACTAGGTCACAAATGTATGACCTCTTGAGACTTGCCCAGAAGTGGCTACAGCCAGAAATCAACTCTGCTGCAGTAATCATTGAAAAGGTGGTTATGGATCGCTTCCTCAGGAGTCTGCCGATAGCGCTACGGAAATGGGTCAGTCAAGCGGATCCAAAGGACCCTGAAGAAATGATGAACTTGACAGAGAGATACCGGTTTGCTAATGAAACTCAGAGTAAAGAACCTTACCTCAACGCCAAATTGCAAGGTAACAGGATACCTTCAAAGAAGTCTGGTGGGTTTAAAGAAACCGATGGGAAAAAAGATTCTGTACAGACCCATAGACAGACTGACTACCTGGAAAATTGGGTACCCAGGTTCCCAACCCGGCCACAAGGCCAGACTGAGAAAGAGATAAAGTGTTATAGATGTCAGGAGATTGGACATATTGCACGTAACTGTCCACAGACTGATGAACCTATGGAATGTAATTTGGGGAGGGGGAGAAACATGGTGCAATATTGGTATACACAAAAATGTCTGCTTTAACAAGTACTGGTGGTATTAATCATGTCAAATCTGTAAATATGGAGGGGAGGAGTGTGCAAGCACTCTTAGATTCTGGGAGCTAGGTTTCATTGGTAAAGAGATCTTTACTTCAGAGTGAGCAAGTTGATAAAATTCACGTGTTGGATATAATATGCATACATGGTGACACCCACACGTATCCCACGGCCGAGGTGGAATTTGCTACCACGGTAGGGGTGATAAAACATAGAGTTGGGGTGGTACCATCATTGCCTTATGATGCTGTATTGGGGCGTGATTTTCCCCTCTTTCGGAAAATTTGGGAAGATACTGTAATAAAACAGGATAAACGTACAGAGGTAGAGGCAGCAACAGTGGGGTTAGAGAATGGTTTCCCTTTTTCTACGATTGATTTGGAGCAATATAGTGAAAATGAACCCACTGTCGTATGTTTGGGTGAGGAAGGGGAACACAATGAAAGTGATTCCTCCCAAGTAGACAATCTAAGGGAAGAGGTGGAGTTCCATCATCTAGGTATTAGCTCAGGAAATTTTAGGGCTGCCCAATGGGAGGATCAAACATTGGTAGCTGCCCGTAACAATGTTCAGGTAGTGGAAGGTACTCCTGTTAACCCGGAAACCCAATTGTCCCTTCCCTATTTTGCAGAAAAAAATAATTTACTTTACCGAGTAGAGAGGAGGGGGGTTGAAGAGGTTGAGCAATTACTGGTACCTCAATCCCACAGAAACCTAGTCTTAAAACTAGCTCACAGCCATGTATTGGGGGGGCATCTTGGGATTGAAAAAAACAGGGAGAGAGTACTAAGAAGATTTTACTGGCCAGGAATTTACTCTGCTATAGAGCGATTTTGCAAGTCATGCCCAGAATGCCAAAGAAAGGCTCCATTCCAAACTTCCCATAATCCCCTCATTCCTCTTCCCATTATAGAAGTCCCATTTGAAAGAATTGCTATGGACCTGGTTGGTCCTTTACTTAAATCCGCTAGGGGGCACCAATATATATTGGTAGTACTAGATTATGCTACCCGGTATCCCGAAGCTATACCTTTAAGAAATACCTCAGCTAAAACCATTTCCAGAGAGTTAATGTTTATGTTCAGCCGGGTTGGACTACCTAGAGAAGTACTTACAGACCAAGGTACTCCTTTCATGTCACGAGTGATGAAAGAGCTATGTAACTTATTGAAGATTAAACAATTGAAAACTTCAGTGTATCACCCACAAACTGATGGGTTAGTGGAAAGATTTAATAAGACATTAAAAGCAATGCTCCGTAAGGTAATTGATAAAGATGGTAAGAATTGGGATCGTTTGCTCCCATATCTAATGTTTGCTATCAGAGAAGTCCCCCAAGCTTCCACAGGGTTCTCACCTTTTGAATTATTATATGGCAGACATCCTAGAGGTCTCCTTGATGTTGCAAAGGAAACATGGGAACAGGAACACACGCCTCATAGGAGTGTTATTGAACATGTGGCACAAATGCAGGATCGTATTGAGGCCATAATGCCAATTGTCAGGGAAAATATGGAGAGAGCTCAGGAAGCCCAGAAAGCTAGTTATAACAGGAATGCTAGACTTAGGGTCTTTCAACCTGGAGACAGGGTTATGGTACTAATCCCCACAGTAGAAAGTAAATTCCTGGCAAACTGGCATGGCCCATACGAGATCATTGAACGAGTCAATGAGGTTAATTATAAGGTGAGACAACCTGGTAGAAGAAAGCCCGAACAAATATACCACATAAATTTACTTAAACCCTGGACAGACAGAGAGGCCTTGATGGCCATGACAGATAAAGTTCCTCTTACCAAAGTAGACAAAGTACCAGAGGTTAACATTGCTGACACTCTAGCACCTCATCAGAGAAATGAGGTCCGAGAGTTTGTTCTTAGAAATCGGGATGTGTTTGCTCCAGTACCCGGAAAAACTCATGTTATTAAACATGACATAATTACAGAACCTGGAAAAAGGGTTAACTTAAAACCCTACCGAATCCCAGAGGCCAGAAAAGAAGCCATCAAAGCAGAGGTCCAAAAGATGCTTGAGCTAGGGGTTATCGAGGAATCACAAAGTGAATGGAGTAATCCTATAGTGTTGGTACCCAAGCCAAATGGAGAAATCAGATTCTGTAATGATTTCAGAAAATTAAATGAGATATCAAAATTTGACGCTTATCCCATGCCTAGGGTTGATGACCTAATAGAGAGATTAGGACGGTCCAGATATCTGACTACATTAGATCTGACTAAAGGTTACTGACAAGTTCCCTTAACGGAGCGGGCCAAAGAAAAAAACTGCTTTTTCCACACCAGATGGTTTATTTCACTATAGAGTCTTACCTTTTGGGTTGCATGGTGCACCTGCCACCTTCCAAAGAATGATGGATAGAATCCTTAGGCCCCATAGTGAATACGCGGCTGCCTACCTTGACGATGTGGTTATACACAGTACAGATTGGGAAACACACCTTCCCCGAGTTCAGGCAGTAATAAAGTCTATACGAGATGCAGGTCTAACTGCCAATCCATCCAAATGTACGATAGGTTTCGAGGAGGCTAAGTATTTGGGCTACACTATTGGGAGGGGTCTCCTGAAACCACAGAAAAGTAAGGTAGATGCTATTGTGGATTGGCCACGTCCTGTGACAAAGAAACAAGTTTGGGCATTTCTGGGCTTAATGGGCTACTACCGTAGATTCATACCTAACTTTGCTACGATCGCAAACCCGTTGACAGAACTAACTAAGGCAAAAGTCCCAGTTATGATCAAGTGGACTCCCGAGGTAGAGAAGGCATTTAGTACCCTGAAGGAAGTTTTGTGTGCTGACCCGATTTTGGTTGCCCCTGACTTTACAAAAGAATTTGTGGTACAGACAGATGCGTCTGATGTGGGCCTAGGAGCGGTTCTTTCTCAGGTACACAGGGGAGAAGAACATCCCATTATGTACCTGAGCAAGAAGCTGAATCCCCATGAACAGAGATACTCAGTGGTTGAGAAAGAATGCTTAGCCATAAAATGGGCACTGGAAACACTTAAGTTTTATCTGTTGGGGAGAAGGTTCAAACTTGTCACAGATCATGCGCCATTGACGTGGATGAGACATAACAAGGAAACAAATGCCAGAGTAACTAGGTGGTTCCATAGTCTTCAGCCATATAACTTCTCTATGGAGCATAGAGCTGGTAAAGACCAGGGGAATGCAGATGGTTTATCCAGAGTCCATTGTTCGTTGTCAAAGGTCGCTACGACCGATGGGTCTAAGCTGGCGGGGGGGGATATGTGACAGAGTTTATGGGAGGGTAATAGAAGGAAGGTATCTAGGACCCAGAATCCTCCATAGTCTATACTCATTCACCTGCCCAATTAGCAACTGCTGAGGCTTTAATTAGCAGGTCTCAGAGCAGAAAGAGTCAGATACAATCTGACCTGCAGAGAGAGAGCAGGTCTGTGCAGAGCAGCATCTAAACAATGTGCTAAAGGTTGGTGAAACCAATGCTTATTTTTGATTTGTGTAGTTTATTACCCTGGTGAGTAAGGGACATTTCTTTATGTTTAGTTAGTGCTCAAATTTGAGCTAGGATTTATTTTGTAGATTTTCCTTTCTGTTGTGCTGCAGTTTTTGAACAAACTGATTGCTGTATGGATTTTTGTGCATGCTATAAATAAACCACACCATTTTTGCACCAGAGACTGTTGTTCTATGCCTGTTACCCTAGAGGACTGTGTTGCTTTGCCCATAAAGGTCACAATATATATATATATATTGAGCACACTAGGTCTTCAATTCAGTGAAAAAAAGTATTTAATGTATTATGCGAAATACATGGGCTGTGAGTGGCAAAAATCGACGTTTCGACCCTCCTGGGGTCTTTCTCAAGATCACAGTGACATATTCAAAACAATATCAATATATACATAAGTGTATAGTATGCTTACCAATAGAGTGATCGGACAGCCAGCGGACTGAAGAACCCGGACATGAAAGAACCACGTGGGACCGTGCGTGTGACGGGGTTGCTAAGCAACGAAACAAAAGTATATACACATACCCGGTTACGAAGGAACCAGGGTATCAGGCAATACACATGCCGGGAACGACATATGGAGGAAAGAGTATAACACATCTAGCCCGATCTATATGAGATCTATCTATACCAAATCCGTGTCCACGCTGCTAGACCCCCGGTATAAGCAGAAAATGCCTGAAAGGTTACCGAATTACCGCAAGTCGGAAAGGATGCAGCAGTTCCAAAATAAATTAAAAAGTATGCTTTTGGGTGATGTCACAGCACAACGGGAATCTAACAGGGGAAGAGGTGAAAGTAATCCTCCTCCTCCCACGACCACGCCGGCAAGGGCAGGACGCTTTACAGACGTGTTGTTGATGAAGGACATGCGGAGCTTTTTAAGTCCTACGCATCGCCACAGCCCTTTGGGGTCCACCCTCAGAGAACGACTCGACCGACAGGTAGCAGACTACCTCGCCTTAACTGCAGATATCGACACTCTGAGGAGCGATGATCCCCTTGACTACTGGGTGTGCAGGCTTGACCTGTGGCCTGAGCTATCCCAATTTGCGATAGAACTTCTGGTCTGCCCCGCTTCAAGTGTCCTGTCAGAAAGGACCTTCGGTGCAGCAGGAGGTATTGTCACTGAGAAGGGAAGTCGCCTAGGTCAAAAAAGTCTAGATTACCTCTCCTTTATTAAGATGAATGAGGGATGGATCCCGAAGGGACTGACAGTGGGCGATACATTCGACTAAAAAAGGCCTGATGAGGGGGACGTAACAGGGATTAAACTGATAAGAATAGTACTAATTAACACACCACTCCTATCTGGTGGCACATTAGATTGCATGTGCAGTGCCCCAAATTTGAAGTAGGAGGACCGACCAAGCATCTTTTTCCATCTCACGGTTCCTAAAATCGATGCCATATACTCGTCCCCTGACAGGGGACGTAACAGGGATTAAACTGATAAGAATAGTACTTATATAACACACCACTCCTATCTGGTGGCACATTAGATTACACGCGCAGTGCCCCAAATTTGAAGTAGGAGGACCAACCAAGCATCTTTTTCCATCTCCCGGTTCCTAAAATCTATGCCATATACACGTCCCCTGATAGGGGACATAACAGGGATTAAACTGATAGGAATAGTACTACTTAACACACCTTATAATAATGCAGAGAGAGGCAATGCAGAGAGAGGAGTCAGAGGAGGAAGGTGGCTTTGAGGAGGTGGAAGACCAAACACAGCAGGCGTCCCAGGGGGCTTGTTGTCACCTTTCGGGGACCCTTGGTGTGGAGGAAGAGACCTTCAATGACATCAGTGAGGACAAGGAACGGGACATGGCTAGCTTGGTATCCAACTTTGTGCAAATGGGGAGTTTGCGGTTGTTCAAATGGACTGTTTGCGGTTGTTTGTGGTGCGTTAAATGGGGAGTTTGGTCTGTCACTGTGAAGCGGGTGTAACCCTTACACTTACAATATAAGGTGGAGTTTCTTCTTGTTTAAAATAGATAACAATATAAGATGGAGTTTCTTCGTATTTAAAATAGATACCCTAGAGATAAAACAAAGAAGGACACATAATAGTGCAATATTGTCTAAATCTTCTATAAATTTCAGGGAAATATGTGAAAATAAACTCACAAAACAAGAGCCTATGAAATAAGGCTCAATCTTCAGCGTTGTGGGATTAAGGTTCCCACTCCCTTCTTTATACTGCCAGGAGGTGATGAATAATATGATGTCCTCTCACAGGTAAGTATAGGTAATATAAAGTGCTTTATTAGTAAAGTGCACAAGTAAAATATAAAAAATAAGACCTTACAGTTGTAGGCAGTCTTATAGAGAGAGTCTCTGGTAGCAAAACGCGTTTCACCCCATAAAGAGGCTTCCTCAGTTGCTGTAAATTCTTGCTGTGGGTGTTCTTCATTTGTAGTATGAATTTTGCGCCCTTTTCCCGGCTTAATTATTCAATCGCGGCATTTTTACTTCCGCGTTCCACAGGTGGAACGCATTGATTCAGTCATTTCCGGTTTCGGCATATCCGTTCCAGCAGTGGAACGCATGCATTACAGTTCCGGTTTTCGTGTGTACAGGCATGACTCTGCGTCCTACTTGATCTAATTCTTCAATATCAGTCTATAATGTACTAAAAATGACTATCATTGTGCAATAAAGTGGGCATTAAGAAGGGAAACACAATAAAGACAGAAATAGATGCACATTAAAATACAATTAAGTTCAATAGAGAGAGACAGTTCTCATATGGAAATGCAAGACACCTTAGAGAGTTTCTATGTGAATCTTGTTCTCTTATAAAAAGAGAACTGAGAATTAAAAGATAAAATAAAATAAAACAGCCCTTACACTACCTGATCGATACAACATCATACCTGATGTTTTAAAGCACGTTATTCCAAACAATTTAGGAATGTTAGGTGATTTATGCCGTTTATGGATTAAAACCAGACTCTGCATCAACTATGTAATTTTCCATGGGAGTTTTGCCATGGATCCCCCTCCGGCATGCCACAGTCCAGGTGTTAGTCCCCTTGAAACAACTTTTCCATCACTATTGTGGCCAGAAAGAGTCCCTGTGGGTTTTAAAATTCGCCTGCCTATTGAAGTCTATGGCGGTTCGCCCGGTTCGCGAACATTTGCGGAAATTCGCGGCCGCCGTTCGCGAACGGAAAATTTTATGTTCGCGACATCTCTATCCTCCATATGTCATTCCCGGCATGTGTATTGCCTGATACCCTGGTTCCTTCGTAACCGGGTATGTGTATATACTTTTGCTTTGTTTCTTAGCAACCCCGTCACGCACGTCACACGCACGGTCCCACGTGGTTCTTTCACTTCCGGGTTTTTCAGTCCGCTGGCTGTCCGATCACTCTATTGGTAAGCATACTATACACTTATGTATATATTGATATTGTTTTGAATATGTCACTGTGATCTTGAGAAAGACCCCAGGAGGGTCGAAACGTCGATTTTTGCCACTCACAGCCCATGTATTTCGCAAAATACATTAAATACTTTTTTTCACTGAATTGAAGACCTAGTTTGCTCCCTTCATTGATTTGGTTATTATATATTACGCGGGATTGCACCTAGGCATTTAAGGCTATTTTTCAATATTTGATAAAGGAGGAGTGCCCTGCTGATTTATTGTTTGGATATATGTATGTATGTATATATGTATGTATATGTATGTATATATATATCCCCACCCAGGACTCATGACAATAATCCCTTCAGAAACAGCCTTAAGCAGAGCCTGGGCCCCATGCAGCATTTCAAAACTACACCCATGACTCACATCACCAATCCCTTCCCTATCTTTCTGAAATTCACTCAGTTTGTCTGTTCAAACCCATCTCTGCTAACATAGATGTTACCTATCGCTGCCCTCCCCTCCCCCTCCTTCTCCCCCCCCCCCACCCGGTTCCCCTAGTCTGTTCCTTGACCATTTCTCTGCTTGGCTTCCCAACTTCCTCCCTTTCCTAATTCTCGGGGATTTCAACATTCCCATTAACCCACCCCTGACCTCATTAGCTTCCAAACTCCTTTCTATTACCTCCTCCCTTGGCCTATCACAGTGGGCTAATACTCCCACACATGTCGCTGACAATACCCTTAATCTTATCTTTTCTAATGCATGCTCTATTTCTAATGCATTCTCTATTTCAGCACTCCATTTTCTCTCTCAGATCACAACCTCTTATCATTTGTTCTTGAAAGCCTCCTCACCCAACAGTCTCACCCTAACCCTCCTCAGCTGATCTCCATTCTAAACTCTCATTCATCCCCATTCTCCTGTTCCTCTCTGACTATCTCCTCATATAATGCTACCCTCATCTCCACCCTGGACGCTGCAGCCCAGCTCCAAAGATGCACCTCAAATAAGACGCGCCTCCAACCTTGGCACACTAAATCGATCAGCTACCTGCAAAGATCATCCCATTCAGCTGAACGCTGCTGGAGGAAGTCCCGCACCTTGTCAGACTTCCTCCATTATAAATTAATTTTGTGTTCACATAGCAAAATTTGTTCAGGGTCTCCTTTTGCAAAGACACATCCTCCTCTCGGTGGGGAGTACATATTAATCGAGGATTTAATTGCTGTACATTTACTATTGGAGGACGTTAATTTAAACAGACCAATGGGGACATCAAGGAAGATATTTAGCATCAGGATGAAGCAGCTGGTACATTATACCGATTGAGAAAGCCCAAGACACTGGCAGAAACGCGTCTCGGCGAGAGGAGTCCATTCTGGGAAAATTATTATTACTATTTTTATTTCTCTTTTCTTGCATTTTATACATTTTATTTGATTTGTAATAAATATATATTTTTAAAGTCCTAACTCGACTACCTCAACCTCTGCTTCCTGCAAATAAGGGTGGTGCCCTCTTTACAGGCACCCAAGTGTACATACCCAGAGCCAGGTACCAGGGGCTCTATACAAGGTGAGCATTGATTTGCTTTTTAAAGTGATATTACTATTGGGTTACTACATACTGCACCTAAGAAGTATTTCTGTTTCTGTATTTTCTGAGGGAAACCATCAAGCTGTTAAAGGGTTAAGTGCCATCAGGTGGCACAGAAGTGCATGCGATCTGAGCCTGTCCTATTAGATGCTCTAATAAATGTGAGTTGGAATTCTCCACAACCTTCATCTTAAACTAATCCCTCCACCGATTTACATTATATTTTATCTTTCTCCCCTTTTTTTCTTAATGTATAACCAATACCTGCATAAATTGGATGTGAGTATTGTTGTCCATCTCACTCACTATCTTAAAGCGCTCCACTACGGTATATACCAGGGCTGGATATCTATTTAAACCTTGGTATATACAATCTTTTATTCTGTATATCTACCACAGGGGGTGAGGGAGACTTCCCCTGGAGTGTGAAGCAGCTGTTACATAAATATATTGTCTCATAGGATTTAAGCGCACTTTTCACGGTTGTCTTTGTTACACATATCCTCCTCTCACCCTGTCTCCCCAAGGATCTGTTCTTGGTCCCCTTCTGTTCTCTCTTTACACTGACACTCTTGGCAAACTCATTAACTCCTTTGGATTCAGCTACCATCTGTCCGCTGCTGACACCCTTACTGCTAGCTCACTCTTGCAGGGCTTCTCGCGGGTGGCTCCCTTCTTTTGGAACAGCCTGCCTACCCCCATCAGACTCTCCCCTAGGCTTCAATTATTTAAGAAGTTCCTCAAAACATATCTGTTTAGAAATGTATATGAACTCCTATATTAACTTATCTATACTTATCCAAATCTGTCTCTCACTCTCCTAAAAGAGCAATACTCCACTCTCACCTCCAGCTCTGCTACTGTTCCACCTTGTTTGGTTGCCGTCACCCTTGCTGCCCTGTTATGTATTTGTACCCCACCTCCTCTAGACTGTAAGCTTGTTTGAACAGGGCCCTCATCTACCTATTGTTCCTGTGTCACTGTGTAATTGTCTCATTTATTTTAAATGTACCCCTTTCATAATATTGCAAAGCGCTGCAGAATTAGTTGGCGCTATATAAATACCAATGATATATATATATATATATATATATATATTTCTAAATTTATTTTATATTTGTGTATAATTATATTATTTTTATTAGTTATATTTTGGGGGATCCGACTGACAACCCAAGCAGTCCCTCTGAATGCAATCTGTCAATCACTCCGATACAATTCATGTTGATCCCATAATTCAGATTGGTGACATTGGCTGCAGGAGGACTGCTTGGGTTGTCAGGCAGTCTCCCTGATCAGATCTGGTGAGGAGGGCGAGTATGTGGCCCGGAGGTAGGACCTAATCACTAGGGCATGCTATGCCATGCCAACAGCATTAAAGCTCTTTTTTTTTAGGACGACATAGCACACCCTAACGTCAGAAAGGGGTTAATATTTGCATTAACTTCTTTTCTGTAAAAATACGAATAATTTCGGGCTCTACTTGAGATTCGTGTAATAATCAATTTCTATATGTTCCATATTAGTATATGTACAGATGACTAAATGTGCATGAATGCACCCAGAACATTATATGGTAACAACATTGCCCTGAATACAGACGGTCCATGGAGGTAACTATATTCTTTTTATTTGCCACTACACTATTCACCCACATAGACACTTAAATAGTGTTTACTAGGGTAAGAGAATAAGGAACTGTATTTTGCAATTCAATGCAAATTAATTATTGTAGTTAAAATGTAACCTATTCACTGACCAGGTTTGATCACTGGATTATAGTATATGAACATTTTTTGTAAGTACTATAAATCCCATTTTAGTGTTTATGTACATTTTGACTCATATATACAATTGTACCGCATGGTTGATATAATTTAATAATATAATGTTAATATGTTGTGTGAAATAATCACACATAAAATGGCACATCACATGTAATTTTTGAATGTGTTATTGGATCTTAATTTACATTATTTGCAAATGATGCAGATCTTTGTATGGAAAAAAAATAGTAAGATTCTAAAACTTAAGCAAAGAAAATAAGAAAATATGCTATATTTCTATCATTAATCCAACATTAACAATTGATTTACTATAGTGACTTAATAACTAGATTTAGAATATTAATATTGAGCCACAGGTAAGCCTGGTATTAAAGTAAATGTTTCCCCAATGCACATCTATTAAATAATTATTTACAGCTTGCAGGATACCAACATGAAAGTTCCAATAGCCTCCAGTGATGCTTTTCTACCTGATAAGAGCATGGAGTCTTTGGGGTGTATCTATTAAACCCCCTATGAGATTGGAGCCTTCTAGACAGTTTGGTAATATAGTATACATTGGAAAATGAGAAAGGGAACTGTCCAGGGAGAATACATTTGATGAAAACAATAACTATAAAGTGTCGACATTTATGGAAGCCTGGTTTCCTATGAGATTTCTGTCCATACACACCTTTTACTCATTTTTTTCAATCACTTCCTTAAGGGTTATAATATATTTCTGCTTTTTAATGAAATCCATGTCTTGTGAAAACCATTTATAGTTGGTTATCTCATCTTCTTTCATACCATGAAAAAAATGCTTCAATTGAAGCAAATATGCACACTTTCTCCTATTCCTCTGATGAAACCCATTACTTCCAAAATGACATAAATGGGAGTTTCATAGCTTATTAAGTAAGTCCCTAGGAGAACCATTTGGAACATAAGCTCTCAAGCCTCTATTCAATTTAACGACAAGCTTGACAATGTGCAGTTAACATGTTTCAACTTCCATGCAGTGGAATGGAAGTTAATAGATAATATTGCTCATACCCTTTACTCAGTCTGTTTTACAAAGTCCCGTTAGAGTCAATTAGCAATACAACTCCTGGAAGATATCTTACTAAAAATACCTAAATGTGCAGTGTGGTTTTTAAACAAAATAATGAATTTTCCTTAAAATTCCCACTAAAAATCCCATAAAGTGTTGAACTAATCATAAAAGTATTGGCACTTTTTCATTATAGACTCCAATTTTGTAGTATGGAGACATTCATCAACTGTGCAAACCAAAGTTTTAGCAGCTTACATGAATGGGGTACAAACAAGGTCATTTTTTTTCTTTTATTAATTACTTTCTTGCTTTATAAATGGTATGTGTGATTCAGTGACAACGCAAGCATGAATGAGCATTTGAAATGGATGGCTCTCTATTTTCTATGAATTGGTATGCTATCATGTTCTATTGAGATGTATGGAAAATATATTTCTTTAAGCGTTTTAGTCATTCTTCTAGTTATGGCACTGCTACATGGATTGGCACAGAAATTGATCTAGTAAAGATGTAACTCTGAAATCAAAAGATGATTGCTTTGCACTATAAATGTATTTGCTGTCTACCTACTTTAGATAAATTGTGATTCTATATCTATTTAGATTTGGTCTTGTTGCAGAGTTGTCCGCACATACATGACAAATAGCATGATCCATTCAATGAATCACTGACAAGACTGTAATTTTACTTGTCATTCTCCTCGTTACTCTCGTGATAGATGACACTATACTTAAAAAATAGCTATCTTTGGTGACACTGGTTTGTCCTTCATCCTGGAAATAACTTGCACCCAAAGTTTTAAACTCTCACACATTACAAACACACGTTTTGTATCAACTATAAGAAAAAGGGGTAACTTGTCATTTTGAAATAAAATAGAACAACTTAATCATACATTGAGTTTCTTTAAATGCCAGTGTAGCCAGAACACAATTGTTTGAAGCTTAAATTACCTCTTCTCATTCTGCCAAAAAAGACACCATTTTTATGTGATAAAACCAGCAGCTGTACAAAATAATCAGGCATGAAAAGAAGTGTGACCAGAGCAAATAAATTATCTCCACTGAGTATTGTAATACACAAAGGTGCAGACGATCTAAATCACTTGCAGACATAATTATTTTGTGATAACACTCAGTGCTACAACACTCATATGAGTTTTTTGTTACATTAAGAATATCCATAAATATTTATTTGCTGTTAAGTTTAGACAATATCAAACTCAAGTAGCCAGTTAAAAATAAAGCAAAATAAATTATACAATCAGATGTAGTATGAAATGATAACTATATATATATACGTGAATATTACAATTCCACGATCTAACTGCTATTTCAACAGTCAGATCAGATATTGTGACATCACAGAGTGTGACATCATATTATGCATTAAAAACTCTAGTTCACAATGTGACTTTACTTTGCAGATTTCAGGATCCCTAATACTGCCTTGGGACACATATGTCCAACGCTGCCCAATACTGGGTATTATTGTCGCAGGTTACCGATGCAAGTTGCATCTATCACTATTAATTCTGTACCTTTCCTCTTACCAATATGATAGGTGAGGTACTGGGATGAATGAGACTTTCTTCAGTACCTCTCACAATATTTGAGTATTAGGAAAGTGGTACAATGTATGGAGGCTGCTGTTAAATATAGAGTTAATTTCAAATTAAGGGGCCAGAGTAGATTAACTATTATCATATGTGAGATATTTTTTCCAGTTCTGCTTTTTTACCTTAAATTTTAAATTAACTTTGAATTCTCTTTGCAAATTCACTTTAGTGTCTGCATACATGTGTGTGCCTGCGTGTTGTGTTCCCCACCTGCTGGAATAGCAGCAAATAGAAAATCTGTGAAAAATATAATGCAAGAATAAACAACTGTAATTTGTGTTATTGGAAATACTGCTATTTTGACTTCCTGATCACAAATTACAACGAGGATAGGATATTGCAGTTCCTATAACAAAAACGTTCTCTCCATACTACTAACACTCCTCATCACTGTTGCTCCATCAGTGGATGAACACAAAATGGCACACAAATACATCTACGTGGGGTTATAGTGAGCAATGGTGACTGGACTTAAAATCCAACCAATCAGGGTGCTCTGACACCAAAGTCTTATCTCACTCAAAGTTTGTGTGGTAATATTCCCAGGCAAGTCATGTGAGAGATGAAAAAATATATAAATCCCTTCATAAGGAATCAAATAGGGTCCACTGTATACTTTATTAAAATTCATATACTATGCAGTCAAGTGAATAATAAAATAATATAACTTAAATAAAATAAAAAAAACACACCAAATCATAGATCTTATCCCCTCAGTTCAGGACCGTCATCGGCAACATCCCTTTGAGGACCGGTGACCGTCCTTAACCGTCATCACGGAAAACGAGCAGCGGGAGAAATCAGAGATGCCAGGCAGATAGTAAAATCCAATTATGCTCACAATTGCCTGCTGTCAAAGTGGGTGTTGCAAACACTCACTTTGACAGTGATCTCTGCCCCTCTCTCCTCTGTAGCATTTTGTGAGGGAGAGAGACAGAGAGCAGTGTGTGATAGTTTGTAGCCAGTTTCTTCAAGTGTTACCAAAGTGCCAGAACCTGTGAAAAAAGTAAAAAAATAAATAATAATAATTTAACCCCTTCCTTGCCAGGTCATTTTACAGCATTACATTTGTACTGTTTTTTTTTTTTTGCCCTCCAGGGTTTTTTTTTGTCAAAAAGCTGTGTTTTAGTCTGTTTTTTTTATAAGCTTCAAATTTGTGTCAGTCAGTTTCCTTCCCCCAAATCTCCATTAGATTCTTTTTGCAGGAGTTAGTTTAGGGATTGCCTCTAAAGGATGTTTTAGTCTGTTTTATTCGATTTAAAAAAAGAAAACTTAAAAAAAAAAAAATAATAATTTGTAGTTTTGTGCCAGGTAGTGTGTTGGTGAAACATGCAGCGCATGTACAGCTTGGAGGAGGCATATGCTTTCCTGGTGTCAGACTCTGACGCCACTGACACTGCATTCAAATTTGACCCAGGTAAATTTTCTGAGACGTCTAGTGACACGTAATCTGTGTGTGAGCCGACTGCAAAACGAAGCTGTGCTTTCCCTGCTATGCCGAATGTGGAGGAGGACTGGGTACCACCACAGTTAGCTTAGTCCAACATGCCCCCTTTTAGTGCCAACGCAGGCATTAATGTCAATGTGGATGCCTTCTCCCCTATGCAATACATGGAGCTATTTTTTTTTTTTTATATTAATGGTTTTTTATTTTTCAATGAAAGGGTAACGTGGGGATACAGAAAAAAGAAAGGGGAAGGGGGGGATAATGCATGACATAGAAATATCGTACATTGGACAGGTTATCACATTCGATAAGATTATCACATGAGTTCGGAGATACATGGGTGCCATAGTACATCTCATTACAATGTTACATCATGTTATACCAGTGCATATGCCTATTTGAGTTACAAGTCCAGGTTGAGTTGCGAGTAGTTTATGTATTTTATTCATTTACACTATCGTCTAATCTCGCCAGTCGAAGCTAAATATTTAACAAGTTAATAACAAGTTAATAAGGTTGACAGGTGTTTATGTAGTCAAGTGTAGTATGAGTACCAGATCTTTGTGAGTCAGGTTAGACGGGTTAGTCAGATGGGTCAGTTGAGTCAGGTGGCCTATCACCCTGTATGTGTTGCCTAAGCTATTTCCTTGAGGGCAGACCTTTTATATCGGTGTTCCGTATGTGTGTCGAGATTTTCAATATCTCAAGTAGTGCGTTGAGTGTAGAGGCCAGTCCATGCCGACCATGTCTCTTCCAGCTGTTTCCTCTTCTGGTATGTTTCAGCGGATAGTAGTTCAAATCTGTAGTATTGGTGCGTCTTTTCCATTAGATCTCTCTTTGTAGGGCAGTATGAACTTTTCCAATGTATTGCTAAGAGATTTCTGGTTGCCAAAATAAGTATAGTAGCTATTCTTCTGGTGTCAATGCCCCAGGAATCTGGGAACAGTAGCAACAATCCTATCAATGGCGTGATGAGGTGTCTATTAAGAGTCAACTTGTTCAGTAGAGTTTGCGTATGATCCCATAGAGGTTTGATATCTGTACATTCCCACCATATGTGTGACATAGTGCCGGTTGAGTTGTGGCATCTCCAGCATAGAGGGCTAACATTGGGGAATATAGTGTGTAACCTGTGAGGGTTGAGGTACCACCTGTATACTACTTTTTTATGCGCTTCCACATGGGATCCGCACGATGTAATACCCTTTAGGGCTAATAGAGATTTCAACCATTGTTCGTTGGAAAGTTTTGGCATTTTCTCCTTTTCCCATTGTGTAACGTACTTAAAGGCTTGGGGTGGAGAGTATTCTAATAGGCTTTTATAACATAGGGACAAAGTTTTAGCTTTTGTCGGCATAAAGTGGCATCTTTTAATCAGGATTTGTGTCAGATTATTAGGTGCAGTTATGGTTCTTGGATTCGTAGCTACTTTAGTAAGGATGATGCTTTTCAATTGTAGATATGCGAAAAGGAACGAGTTTGGTAATTGGAACTTTTGTTGTAGGTCTGGGAAGGGCATTATTGCTGAGTTAACGCAGAGGTCCTGGATTTGGGTCACCCCCCTGGATGACCAATTTTGTAGCGACAACCAGGGTGAGATCTCCTCCAGGGCTCGTAGTGGTGCGTGCATACTGAATTTTGTTCCGTCCATTTTGGACATCCTCCATGTATCCCAAATGCGGATTGTCAAAGCAGTAGTTGGGTATAGTGTGGATAGATGTGGTCTGAAGGTCTTTGGGGACCATAGTATATTCGTTAACAACCTGGGTTGGATCATTTCTTGTTCCATGTCCACCCATTGAAAATTATACTTGGGTGTATGAAGTTTGATAGCTTGTTCCAGTATGGCTGCTTTGTAATAAGTGAACAGTTTCGGGAAACCCAGACCACCATCTGTTGGTGACATATGTAGGAGGGAAAGGGGGAGGCGTGGTCTTGCTTTTCCCCATAAAAACTTGTTAAACGTCGTTTGAATGGTCTTGAATAGTTGGGGTGGTACTTGCAAAGGTAACATTCTAAAGATATAAAGTAATTTCGGTAATATCATCATCTTTGTAGCATATAACCGTCCTAGCCATGATAGATGAACGTTTTTCCATTTCTGAAAGTGAGACGTGCAGACCTGCACTAAAGCTGTGTAGTTTAGCGACACCATGGTCTGTCTATGTAAAGCAAGTTTGACTCCCAGATAAGTGAGAGATTTATGTCTCCAGTCAAATTGGTGATTGAGGCGTAGTTCTCGCACTTGTTGTGCTGGGATGTGAATCGGAAGTGCTTGTGTCTTAGATTTGTTTAATCTATAGTACGAAACTCTGCCGTAGTCCTCCAATAGCTGCAGGAGTTTTGGAAGAGATATCTGGGGTTCGCTTAGAGAAAGCAGAATGTCATCCGCGAACATGGACAACTTGAAATTATCGTTTTTGATTGAGATTCCCGATATTTGTGGGTCGTGTCTAATTTTATAGGCTAGCGGTTCCAGTGATAATATGAAGAGAAGGGGGGACAGTGGACAGCCTTGTCTTGTTCCATTGGTAAGTTGAAAAGGTGAGGAAAGAAAGCCTGAGTGTGAAACTCTAGCCGTGGGGTTGCGGTATAGCGCCATTATTCCCTGGACCAGTTCCTTAGGAAAGTTGTACTTGGTTAATACTGAGGTCATATATGGCCAGTGAAGCCGGTCAAAGGCCTTCTCAGCGTCTAAGGCTAAGAGAAGGCCCCTGGTGTTCCTACTTTCCATGTGTGAGATGATGTTGAGTATTTTTCTTGTGTTATCGGAGCCTTGTCTTCCTCTGATAAAGCCTGATTGATCATTATGAACTAGGCGTGGGAGTATCTTAGATAAACGGTTTGCAATTAGTTTGGCATAGATTTTAGTGTCACAATTCAATAAAGAGATAGGCCGGAAGTTTGGGCATTGTGTGGGAGATTTCCCTGGTTTCGGCAAAGTAGAGATATATGCGGTAAGCATCTCTTGGGGCATGCTTCCTGATTGAAAGCACTGATTAAAGAGTGTAGTCATGAATGGAGCTAATAAATGTTTAAATGTGTGATAGTATAAATTGGTGAACCCATCTGGGCCTGGGGCTTTGTGTTTCGGTAGTTGTTGAATAGTTTGTAAGATTTCTTGGATTGTAAATGGTTGTACCAACTCTGTACTCTCTTCGGTTGTTAAGTTCGGGAGGTGGATATCTCGTAAGAAGGCGTCTATATCTGTTTGTGTAGGGTGGTGTGTTAGTTCGTCTTTGGTTAGATTATAAAGCTTGCCATAGTATTTGTTAAATTCTTCTACTATATCCTGCGGGTTGGTAATTTTATGGCCTTCTGTATTGTGTAGATATGCAATTTTAGTAGAGTGGGTCCTAGCTTTGAGTTGGGCTGCTAAGATTTTTCCCGCCCTGTTGCCCTCCTTAAAGAATTTATGTTTTACCTTTGTTAGAAGATAAGTTGTTTTAGCAAGTTCTATCTCCTGCAGGCGAGCTTGTAATTGGAGAATTTGTTTCGTGGTGTCATGGGATGGTGAGATCTTGTTGGTTCGTGTAAGAGTCGCTAGTTCAGTAATTGTGTTCATATAGTCCTGTTTTCTCTTCTTATTGTTATGGCTGGAGTACTTAATAAATTGCCCTCTGAGGACCGCTTTATGTGCCTGCCATAATGTGTCAATGTTTATATCTCCTGTGTTATTTATAGAGAAATAGTTGTCCATCTCTGTAGTGATTTGGGGAATCAGTGTGTGATCTTGCAGTAAGGAATCATTAAGACGCCAGGTACGACCTCCTTGTGTTGGATATTGGGTCACTATCTGTAGAGACACCGGTGCGTGGTCGGACCATGTTATAATGCCAATCCGGGCTTTATCTATTTTTGCTATTTGATTTAAAGGGATAAGGAATCGATCTATCCTTGAATAGGAATTGTGTACCTGAGAATGAAAGGTGTAATCTCTGTCTAGGGGATGTAAAGTGCGCCATACATCAAGATACTCCTGGTCTATTAGTAATGTCTCTAGAAGTTTTGTAGATCGTAGTCTGTGTGTTTTAGTGGTTTGTGTAAGTGTGGAGGAGGTAGAATCTAAGGTGGGATCTAAGATGAAATTAGCATCTCCTCCAATTATAACATCTCCAAATTTATTCGCATTGGCTAAAAGAAGGATTTTCTCTAAAAAATGGTATTGGTCTGTATGAGGGCCATAAATATTGATGAGAGTGTATTGATTGTTATTGATTAAGCATTGGAGAAGGAGAAATCTACCTTCTTTGTCCTTAATCATTTTTACAAGTTGAAAAGAGATATCTTTGTTGATTAATATCGCCACTCCTCGTTTTTTTGTTTTATATGTGCTGTGATACCCTATAGGGAATTGTTTAGAAGAGAATTTTGGCTGCTTATTTGTTTGAAAATGTGTCTCTTGGTAAAAGGCCACATGAGTCTTGTTAATCTTCGCTTCTTGGAGTGCCATCCTTCGCTTGTGCGGGGAATTCAAGCCTTTTACATTAAGCGACATAAAATTAAGCGTCATGGTTCATGTAGGGTTTGTGGCTGGTTAACTCTATGGTATGATATATTGTACCCGGTGTAATATGGATGGCCTGGACGTACTCTAAGGTGTTGTGTTTCATAGGTATTTTCTCTATATGCTCTGTTATCTTGAAATGTCTTTGGGTCAATGTCCATTTCTTTCTTATAGTGGAGCTATCTGTGTGTTGGGAGATAGCCATATTTTGAATGTCTGTCATTGGGTTGTGGGGGAAGTCATAGGAGGAAGACGAGAAATAGGAAAGGGAGAAATAGAAACGAAAGAAACATAAGTCAAAAAACAAACTATATACATTCATGAGGTCTCTCTCTTGAGACCTGAGCATCATCGCTACCTGCAGGCAGTAAGCCCACGAGGGGGGGGAGAGTCTCTCCTTATTTATTGTGAATATACCATCGTTCTATAGACATACATGTCATCTAAACATTTATAGAAGTTTTTTTTTTTTTTTTTTTTTTTTTTTTTTTTTCAATTTTTTTTTCATTCTTCATATTTCTAGCTATCTAAAGGCTGTGTATATACATGTGGTTTAGTAATAGCTTAATGACTTTAGGGGCATAGGTAGTTTCCAACAGAACACCCTTTCTAACAATAGGGTCAATCAGCAATCTGTGTGTAAACAGATCACTATAACATAAACGATCACAATTACAATCCGTGAGGGGTGAGAATATCACCCGAGGACATCTATGGCCTCTAAAGCATGTTTGTAGAAAAGTCACTTAGCTGTCGCTGCTGTTTTCCAATCGTGGGGTATTTTCATCGGGGAAGAAGAGGAGAGTTGGCGTGTAGATGTCATCCCGGCGGAGGTCTCTCCTGTCAGCACTTTCCATTCCATTAGAAGTCTTTCTCCCTCTTCTGGACTACGTATGTGATGTTCCACACCATTCCTTCTCACCAGGATCCTTGCTGGAAATCCCCATTTATACGGAATGTCCGCTGCGCGTAGAGCCTTTGTGACTGGCATAAACGTTTTCCTCGTTGCTAAGGTAGTGGCTGACAGGTCCGTGTAGAGCTGTATGTTCTTGTATTCTTCTGGGAACACTTGTAGTTTTCTGGCTGCTTGCATAAGTGCCTCTTTGGTTGTGTAGTAGTGCACTCTAGTTATTGTATCTCTTGGTAGGGTGGGAGGTAGGTTCTTAGGTCTCGGCAATCGGTGGATCCTGTCTAGCAAGAGGGCCGAGTCTGGGATATCTGGGAGCATCTTTTTAAACATTGCCGTCGCGAATTTCTCCAATTCGGTCGGTTTAACATCTTCTGGGATCCCACGAATGCGGATATTATTCCGCCTATCCCTATCTTCATGATCCGCCAGTTTAAGGATTATAGAATTTAATTTAGCATCTACATTGTCGTAGGCCGCAGCCACGTTATTGTGCGCGGAGATGAGTTCCTCTGTCTTCGTCTCTAAATAATCAGTGCGCTCGCCAAGCGCTTGTACATCTGACCTGATTTCTTTAGCCAATTTGGCGAAGTCAGCTTGCAGGGAAGTTTGCAGTTCCAGCAGCATTTTTTTGATAGATGAGTCTGTGGCTGGGATTAGCTTCATCGATATAGATGTTTCGTCGCTCCGGCCGGAGCTTGATGCCGGAGATGCAGGTCTCTCGGCGCCATCTTGCGCCCGCCGCTGCGGTGATTGTAAGGCCGCGACTTGCATAGATGCTGGTTTAATCTTAGCTTTCTTGGTAGATCTTTGTGCCATCGCTTTGAGGGGAGATCTGTGTGTGAATAGGTCGTTATTCACGTTTTCTGATGGATGTAATCGCTGTATTTATCCGACTCTCTCTGGGAGCTGATCGTTCACACGTCCATCTGCTTGAACGGTCAGGCCACGCCCCCACATGGAGCTATTTTTAAGGGATACCATCTGGGAGGAGATTTCTTCCCAAACTAATTTATATGCTACACATTTTTTTTTTATACCAATCCAGGTAGCTATGTAGTTAGGGAGCATGCTTGGCATCCCACAGATGTCCTTGAACTTAAAAAATTCTGGGCTCTTACAATACTCATGGGGATTATAAAGAAGCCATCAATTTGCTCTTACTGGAGCACCAACCCAATCTGTTCTAGTCCAGTGTACTCCCAAACCATGTCTAGAACAAGATATGAGTTGCTGCTGAGATATTTACATTTTAATGACAATACCCTCTGTCACCCCAGAGATCACCCCCAACATGATAGGCTTTGTAAAATATTCCCATTGGTAGACCATCTTCAGCACAAATTTTCAGAAGTTTATACTCCCCAACAAAATGTATCCATTGATGAATCCTTAATGAAATACAAAGGGAGATTAGGATTCAAACAATATATCCCCTTAAAGCGCGCTAGATATGGCATAAAATTGTGCAAACTGTGCGAGAGCGAAAGTGGCTATACGTTTGCCTTTCGCGTATATGAGGGGAAAGATGGTCAAATGGACCCTCCTGGCCGTCCTGACTCTCTGTGGACAAGTGGGAAAATTTTTGGGACCTACTAATCCCCTGGTTCAATAAAGGTTACCACCTTTAAGTGGACAATTTTTATAGAAGTGTCCATTTGTTTAAAACTCTTTATGGTTTGCAGACACTGGCCTGCGGCACTGTGAGAAAAAATGCCAAAGATTTCCCTAGACCTCTCATAGAGGCCAAATTAAAAAAAGGTGAATGTAAAGCTCTGCGCAAAGCTGAAGTGCTTGCAATAAAATTTAAGGACAGGAAGGATGTTAACATGCTAACCACCATCCATGATGAAAGCATGTCAGACATCACTGTCAGAGGCAGAGTACAGACCAAACCTGTTTGCATCAGGGCTTATAACAGGCACACGGGGAGTGTACATTTGGCTGATCAGCTGATGCAGCCATATCTTATTTTAAGAAAACCAAAAGCCTGGTATAAAAAGGTGGCTATCTATCTGATGCAAGTAGCAACCAATAATTCATTTTTACTTTTTAAATAAATGAATCCTGGAAAAAACACCTTTCTCCAATTTCAACTTAAACTGATTTCCACAATCATTTATGGAGATGGTCAAGTTGCAACAATGGTGCCAGAGGATTCCAGAATTTGTGAACACATTTTATTTTTAAGATACGGCCAACTGCAAAAAAAAACAACCAAACACTAACCGTGCCCGGGTCTTTTATAAAAAAGGGAAAAGGACAGACATCCCCTCTCACTGTCCCAATTGCCCTTCAAAACCTAGACTGTGTAATGGAACATGTTTTAAGCTCTACCACACAGAACATACCTTTTTGTAATACTTGTTCCTGAATTTTCTTTTGGTTTCTTTTGAAAGCGGCAAATTTTAGTTAGTCAGTTTCTTTCCCCAAAAACTCTAGTTACATTCTTTTTGCAGTAGTTAGTTTAGAGATTGTTGCTAAATGTGCATTTGCTACCTTCACATTTGGTTAAACAAGTTAAAACTTTTCTGGCAGCAATCTAAAAGCAATATGTGTATAAAAAACAGAATTAAAAAATGACCACCACACACTTTCTCTGAATTTTTTGGTCAAAATTGTTGGGGAAAAGAAGTCAAAACCTTGGATGTCTACTTTATACAAATACATACTTTCAAACCATAAATTCAACTTGGGGGATGGAAAAATGCACCACACTGAACAGGTGCCTAGTAATGCAAGCAAACTATATTCAGCCAAAATGGGCAAGTCCAAAATTTGTTAATGTAAAATCGTGGCAAACCAATGCATGGCGGGCATAGGTGACTTTGCAGAAAAAAACTGGGGTATTTTCTGGCAGTAACATATAACCTGCTGGCTAAAATAAAAAAGCAGTATTCAAAAATTATCACCATACACATTCTTCAAATTTTTTTTAGCACAATGGTTGGGGGAAGGATGTTAAAACAGCACACATGCAATACCCTGGAATGTCTACTTGATAAAAATATATACTTTCATGATGGTAACTGTAATGAAAGTAGCATCATCACTGGCTCTTGCCAGCCTGTTTGTATGTTTGTTATGGGAGTGTCGTACATTTAATTACTGTTCTGATTGGTTTGTAAGCTTTGTGTCCTTGTCCCCAACAAGGTCCATGTGGGCGTACACCTTGCTTGGTGACTTGCATAACAGGCCAGCTGTGGCTTCCATTAAAGAGGATGAAGTATTGGCTCATGTTTGGGGGATTGGAGAACTATATACACTCTGGGGATTGCTATATCACAATACTACCCTGAGTAGATTCACTAGCTATTCTAAGAGCTGTTTCTGCTACGCTCTCTGGGCTAGGAAAGGCCTACCCTCTGGAAGCTGGATCCTGGTCTTGGGTCCAGGGTGGGTGGAGACCCCAACCAAGCTGCAGGTATTTGTGGAGTTTACGGTGGTTATGGTGTTCCAGTGCAGTGTTGATGGTACTCGCAAGTACTAAGAAGCAGCGATTGACGGAGGTACCCCATCGGGGTGCAAGGCGATCAATCACAGTAACACTAACTGGGGGATGCAAAAACACAACAAACTGAAGATAGGCCAAGCATACCTATATATCAAGTTGAAAAACTGACATGCCCCCAAACAACCCAGCAAACCTCAGGAGATGTTGCTGAACACATATTGGGGTGTTGTTTGGCAGTGAAACATAACATGATCTGTTAATTCATGCCTAAAGTACAACATGTGTGAAAAAAACACACAAAGAAAATTACTACCCAAAAGTTTGACAAAGGCTGGTGGTAAATTCAGTGCATGAAAAGTGTTAAAATACTACCATTTGAAATACCCTGGGTTGTCTACTTTTCAAAAATATATCGTTTGATGGGGGTAAAATACATTGGCCCAATAGGACATGGGTGCAAGTTGACTACATGTCAAAATTCCAAGTTTGAAAACGGATATGCGCACCTGCCAAATGTGGCCTTTTAGCCCCCTAACAACCCACCAATCTATGCATGGGTTGTATCACTGTACTCAGGAGATGTTGCTGAACACATATTGGGGTGTTGTTTGGCAGTGACTCATAACATGATACGTTAAGTCATGCCTAAAGTACAATGTGTGTGAAGACAAACCACAAAGAAAATTACTACCCAAATGTTTGACAAAGGCTGGTGGTAGAATTCAGTGCACCTGCCAAATGTGGCCTTTTAGCCCCCTAACAACCTGACAAGCCTATGCATGGGTGGTATCACTGAACTCAGGAGATATTGCTGAACACATATTAGTGTTTTTGGCAGCAACACATAACAGGATCTGAGAATTTATTTTTTTGTAGTGCATAAGCTTATAACAGATGGTCGTGAGGTACCCCAAAGGCATTCCTCTAACGCATTATAAACATTTCAGCATATGGGTACATGGGAAATCTAGCACAATTTTTGTTTAGAGGTATTTCAAGTAATAAACAATAGAGGGTCTAAACAACTGAATGTGTCTCTTAACTTAAGGTAACATCGCTGGCATTTTTATTCAGCTAATTTTGAGCAACTTCAAGTAACATTCAGTCTGTGTAATACTGGCTTAGTCTAGCTTTTTTACAAATGTGGGTTACAAGTTTAAGATAAGGGTTACAGTAACAGGCATTAACAAGGCAAAACATTGTGTGACTAAGAAGACAGCACAGGTTTTTGGTGTGGTGTGGGAACATGTTATGGCACAATCGTGTTTTATAAGGGAGGAGCTGTACTATCCATGCCTGTCATGGTTGTTCGCAGGGCCAAGCTTATGTGTCAGTATATGTTTGCTAATGGTATGCTTTTATGACCGCTAAGCAGGCTATGTGGGTAGAGTGATGGTCTCATGTGTATAGTGACCGTGTACAGCTAACTGTGCAGACTGTATGAAGCCCTCTGAAGTTGATTTTAACTCGAGACAGGGGTAGTGCGGGAGGCAGTGGGCCTGCTAAATCCAATGGGTATTCAAACCTAGTGCCTGTGTTCACAATACCCGCTCAGCCTGCTCCGGGGGTTGGTAATCTTACAGTGCCCACCGATAGTTCAAAAAGGGCAAGTGTCCCACTCACAGAGTTGTGCCGCCTGGTGTGTAGATCTGTCTTGTGGCCCGGGGAAACTGGCAAGAGACTGCCTTCCATGCCTGGGTACATGGGAGAACCTGCGCTGGTCGAGGGGTTGAGCACTGCAGGCGGTCGGGTTGAGGTTCAGGTGAGCTGCGGGTGTCGGCAGCGCTGAGCCCCCGTGATTGTCGCGTAGATAATGTGCCCATATCCAAGCTGTAGTCCCGACCTTTCAGCCGGTGACCCGCAGGGGCAAGGCAGAGCTCCTTCATGGTGGATTTTTCAGCTGGCTTTGGGGCTCTTGGGAGCGGTTGTGGTCGTCGCATGAGCTCAGCCTGCTCTGTACGGGTCAACCCCTTGCACTTCGAGCCTGTGGGAAGCCGAGACCGCGGGGGCTCAGGAGGTGGGTGTCTTGTTGAGGCTCTGCGTGTCTTGCTTGTTACATGTGGCTTTATGGGTTGAGCATGGGCTGCCCCATGCGAGATGTGTGCGGGGGGAGCTCCGTCTTCGGTTCCCGCGCACATGGCCTCCGCCATCTTGGATGCAGGCCCCAGGCGGTGTAGTGTCCGGGCCTTAGTTGTGCCTTGGTGGGTAAGTGTGGCTGCAGGTTGTGGACCGGGATTACCCCCACCGGTCCAGAGGAGGGGGAACAGGGCCAGGTCCACCAATGTTCTGTGTGCCTGCTGGGCCCCTTTAGACAGGATAGTGGAGCAGCGGCCGTCCAATCCACTCACTGCCGGGAGCAGCAAGGACCTCTCCCCCGAGGGACTAAAACTCCGGGAGCAAGCCTCTCCTCGGATCCGGTGCTCCTGCACATGGTGGGTCGCGGTTGTTGGTGGTTATATTCCCCTAAAGGCTTGGGTTATAGGCTTATTTGTTAGTAGTTTGAAGGAGCTGATCTTCCCTGAGACCGTCCAGCTTGGCGGTCCGGCCCCGCCCCCCAGGATCTGAGAATTTATACCTGAATTGCAATGTATGTGAAAAAAAAAAAAAAAAAAAAAAACTACCTATGCGAAGTTTGGCAAAGATTGGTGGTAAAATGGCTGCCTAGAAAGTGTCAAAATATCCCTAGATGAATACCCTGGGTTGTCTACTTAAAAAAAAAAATGTACATGTGTTTTTTTTTTCAGAGATTTATTAAAGATAACAGTGTTACAGTGACACTATTGACACATTTTAAAAATTTATATTTTGAAACAGCAATATCCTACTTGTACTATAACTTGCACAAAAAAGGAAAAACACATGTAAACACTGGGTGTTTTTAAACTCAATACAAAATGTTTAATCTATTTAGCAGTTTTATTTCATTTGTAGATGAGTAAAAGATTTTTCAAGTAAAAGTAAAAAAACATGTTTTTATTTACATTTTTCACCATATTTTATTATGGTTTTTAAAGTATGTTTTTTTTGTCTCTTCTTTTTTATTTAGCCTTGTTTTGGAGCTGAATAAAAGAAAACATGTTAAGAAGTAAATCTTCTGAAGTTAAGTATGTTGCTTTTTTTTAAATATAATGAAATGTATTGTCCCCACCCCCCATCCCACCTGTCCCCTGCTATAACAAGGATGAGGTAGATAGGGCCTTTTTGAGGGGAGTAGCAAGGGGCTTACATTTCCACAATAGACAACAAATGTTATTTAAAGATGTGCAAAAAGCAGCAGCTGATATAGATACAAACACATTACTTATGTACTATAGTGGGTTTCATACCCAATATAGAAAGCAGATCTTATTAAAAAGACACATTACTTATAAATAGTGATGTCCCGAAAGGTTCACTGGCGAATAGTTCCTGGCGAACATAGCGTGTTCGCGTTCGCCACGGACGGCGAACATATGCGATGTTCGGTCCGCCCCCTATTTTTTTTTTGTGGTCTTTGTGCCACTGTTATAGAATAATTAAAACCCTTATTAAATTTCCCATTAACTTCATTAACTTCCTATATGATAGATTTTTCCTAACATCATTTAGAATATTAGAAAGAGAATGTATTTTCTTGAAGGATATGAGCAACACCGGAATTGTCAAGTTCCTGTAGTATGAAACATTGTATGCCATAGTTAGATCATGAGAACTGTACTAATGAAATGTCCATTCACTAAAAAGCCTTGAACCTGACCTCGAATCTAACAGCACTAACTACTCAAAATGGCGCCTAAAGCCCCCCTCCCATCGATTAAAGCCTTGTGCTAGCAAAATGGCGTCTGAGCCATCGTGTCCACTCCCGTGTCCAAGATGACGCCACCTCTCGGTGGGAGGACATTTAGCCGGCCACTTAGAACCTAAGCCAATTAATAATATTGATGGGTGGGTATTGACATAGCCACTTAACACCTAACCCAATTAATTATGTTTATTTGTTGATATCTTGATCTTCTTCAATGATGTAATAATGCCTGTATAAGGGTCTGCGAACCCGCTTTTTAACCAGATGCCATTAAATTTTCTCGAAGTTCTTTTAACCTGAACTCCGTGTGTCAGTGTGAATTTACTTCTGCGTATACGCAATTTAATCATCTCTAATTTGGACAGGAACAGATAGTCATTCAAACTTATTTGTTTGCTTAAAAGAATCTATATCAATTTGGCGCATCCAACGTGGGGCCCCGGGTTATGGCCTTTGGCCGGTCAACCGTCCTAGAAGACGCTGGACGTAGGAATCCTGGGGGAAGGAAAGGAGACTG
The DNA here is from genome assembly GCF_036172605.1 of Pelobates fuscus. Classification (NCBI taxonomy): domain Eukaryota; kingdom Metazoa; phylum Chordata; class Amphibia; order Anura; family Pelobatidae; genus Pelobates; species Pelobates fuscus. The sequence goes on from NC_086318.1 coordinate 117,166,172, forward strand.
ATCACCTCCCAGTACACGGTAGAGACTGCTGCAGCACCTAGCCGGTATGTTCCAGCCCCGTTGATTGACCCGTCCCAGTGTCTGCGACTGCTACCGGGAGGACATCAAAGTCAGGTAATAACTTGCCCGGGGCCTTATTGATACCCACCTGTTTACCTGCATTTTAACTATCTGTTGCCTGGGTGTGTTTGTATTGGTCTGTCCTTAGCTTAGTGCCCGGGTAGAAGTGCTTGCCTGTTTACCCCTTTTAGGAGCCACTTCCTGTGTTATTTACACTTTCCCCTCCTATTTCTCTTTGTGAGGTCACACACTTCTCACCTCGCTCCAATCCGTGGCTACCTCGGGTAGGCGGAATAAGTGACTAGTCTACGTTTTGGGAAGACGTACGTAGGGACCCACCCTTACGTAGAAGTCGAGCATAGTAGACACTCTGCTTCTCTCTCTTCCTCTATATCTGGGACGCCTTTTATAGGGGGAATGGGACAGGGGTTAGATAAGCCCAGTAAGGGCTGGTTAGCGTGTGATCTAGTTGAAGACAGAGAGGGTGAAGAGATGGTTAAGAAAGTTGAAAAGATTGCTAAAGTGTGTGGAATTGCTGTACCTTCATGTGGTAGATTACAGCCAGAGAGCTGGCGCAGATTACTGACAGAGAAGAGAGGCAAGCTTACAGATAATGATTTGCTTCGTACAGCAGAAGCCTGGTACAGAGTAGCAAGAGCTATTCAGCAGGAAGGTTGGGTTGAGGAAGAAATTGATCACAAAGGTTTGAAACTGTATGTATATCATAATAATTTTGTTGCTGGGGGATTCCCTCAGCCAGCGCCCCAAAATGGCGCCCAGGGGATGTCCATTCCCAAGGTTCAGTCAGCAATGAGTGACATTCAGCTGACTATGATCCCCACCCCTAACCCTCCCATCACCTATCCAGCCATCGCCCCTGTTTACCCAGTCCTGAATTCTGATGGATCTTTATTCTCCCCCCCATCATCCCTACAACTATCGTCACCCTCATCCATCCCTACACTATTTTCCCTGCCTAATCCAGCTATTCCATCCGTCATTCCTTCCCTACGCTCTCTCTCCGTCTATAACCCTACCCTCCCACTTGCACCCACCCAGCCCACTAACCCCTCCTCACTTGCTATTACCCATCCTACTACACCCGCTTTGGTCCCTCCTACTACACCTGCCTCTGCTAATCTCTCTCCGTCCTCCCTTCTGCCTACTCCTCCCGCAGCCCAAGTTCCCGCCTCCCCACCCTCATATCCCTACCCCGGATATCCCATCTCCCTTCCTAATCCCTACCCAGCTATCTCGCCCTCCTCAGGTTCCGCCCTAGCCCCTGCCCAGATGGCCTGGCCATACCCTTACCCCTATCCCGTGGCCCTGTCCTATCCAAACAATCCCTACTTCCCTTCCCTAGCCACACCCCAGGCCCCATTCATGCCCATCTCGATACAGTCTGCCCCGGATGTGCCCACATCCAACATGGCCGCCACTACCTCTCTTAACCCTAACGCAGCTTCCTTCCACGCCCCCAATATGGCGGCCCCCAGTAATCCAGCACCCCTAATGCCAGTACTTCCTAATGATTTCTCACTTCGAACTCATGACCCACTGGCTACCCCGGCATCCGGGATCCCCACATATCCCCCGATCCTGATGCCTCAAGCGGCTCCGCTTCCCAAAGGTGTCCATGTCACATACGAAGATGAATTTGAAGAGGTTAGCTCTCATGGTTACCATGTCTCACCGGATGCCATAGAGCCCCAACCTCGCTGTTCCCTCGATGATCCTTTTGGACATATGGGCCGGGGAGAGCAGGCTCCTCCTAAATATGTTTCTTTTAATCCCACTCAGGCTAGTGCTTTGATGAAATCACTCCCTGACCCAGAAAAGCAACCAATGCCTTTTTACCGAGGGGTAGTTCAGATTCAAAAGACCTATTCCGCCGCATGGCGAGATTTACTAAGCATTTGTGCCATTAAGGCCGGAGATGCTTACTGGCCTAGCATAGCCCGCCACCTCAGCACAAATTTGCTTGAGACTGATACTGATTACTCTTCAGGAATAGCATTCTGCAACCAGCTAAAGGACTGGGCTAAGGACAAACTTGCAGATCAGGCTGCTGGCCTTACTGATATAGTGCAGGAAAAAGGAGAATCAGTGGAAAGGTTCCATGCAAGACTGTTTCAAGTGTTCACAGATTTGGGATTTGATCTTACTAATAAGATTCATTCTCAAATGCTGTCCGGTGCCTTTGTCCTGGGCATCAAAGACTCTATACTCAAAGGGATCATTGCTGCACGCCCTGAATATAGAGTGGTTCCTCTGGATAAATTACTCCTGGTGGCTAGGGGACTAGAATCTGCTCAGAATCCAAGAAAGCCCAATTCAGCTCCCCTTATGGTGTTTCCTGTCCTGGCACTGTTCCTAGAGGAACCAGACCCGAAGATGGATTCTGCTTCAATTGCCATGCAAAAGGGCACTTCAAGAATGAGTGCCCAGAACCCAAGAAAGTGACCAAGTCTGCTCCTGCCGCCAAGACCCCAAAAGCACTTTCACATGTTCAGGAGCCAGAAGATTAGGAAATTGGCAAGCCTGTGTCATTAACCCCTGTCATGGCAGTGTCTTCAGGGGATCAGGGGGGGCCACTTGCCACTGTGACTCTACCCATTGAAGGACAACCTACTACATTTCTTGTTGACACAGGTGCAGCCCGAAGTGTTCTGCGAGAACAAGACCTGCCAGACCCATCATTTCTGTCAAAAATTGATGTCTCTTGTGTAGAAGTGGATGGCCTACCAAGACAAAGTCCTTTAACAACTCCTTTACGGGTTGGCAACTACCCTAGCTTGCTTGCTCGCTTTGTGGTGTCTTCCACATGCCCCATTAACCTGTTAGGCGCTGATGTTCTTTCACGCCTGCAGGCATCTATCATCTTCACTCCAGATGGACAAGTAGAATTATCTACCCCTCTATCTGTTTCTGACACCTCAGCCTTGTGCTCCCTGCCTCTGATGCTCCATTTAGAACAACCCCATGGGGATGCAAAGGAACTGAGGTCTAATTTCCCTGATTCACTAAAGATAGATGTTCCTTCAAAACTGTAGTCCTCAGGCCCAGAGGACATAGGTCATCTAAAAGTCCCACCTGTGATGGTAAAACTCATTCCAGGAGCAAAGTTACCAAGGAAATCACAGTACCCTTTGAAACCAGCGCAAGCTGCAGCTATCACAATTCAAATCCAAGCACTCCTGGAGAAGGGTGCTCTTGTCAAATGTGAATCACCATGCACATTTGACATTTGTTATTTTTAGGGCACCCACCCACCGCTCAGGGGTGGAGGCCGGGGGGGACAGTAGGTCCCCCCCTTATTGTTTTTTAGGGCCCCCACCCACCACACAGGGGTGGGGGCCGGAGAGGGGGAGGACAGTAGGTCCCCCCTCATTATCTTCATGGCCCCCACCCGCCGCCCAGAGGTGGGGGCCAGGGGGGAGGGCAGTAGGTCCCCCCTCATTATCATTATGGCCCCCACCCGCCGCCCAGGGGTGGGGGCCAGAGAGGGGGAGGACAGTAGTTCCCCCCCTCATTATCTTTATGGCCCCCACCCGCCACCCAGGGGTGGGGGCTGGGGGGTAAACAGTAGGTCCCCCCCTCATTATCATTATGGCCCCCACCCACTGGCTTGGGGTGGGGCCGGAGAGGGGGAGGACAGTAGGCCCCCCCCTCATTATCTTTATGGCCCCCACCCACCGCCCAGGGGTGGGGGCAGGGGGGGGAGGAGAGTAGGTCTCCCCTCCCCCTTCAATCACTATTGTGGCCAGAAAGAGTCCCTGTGGGTTTTAAAATTCACCTGCCTATTGAAGTCTATGGCGGTTCGCCCGGTTCGCCCGGTTCGGGAACATTTGCGGAAGTTCGCGGTTCGCGAACCGAAAATTTTATGTTTGCGACATCACTACTTATAAACTAATGTGCTCCAATTTGGTGTGAGCAATTATCATATCCAATACCATTCTACCTACCATTCCAAGACTATAGGATTATTCTTATTCTTTCACAAATTAGTGGAATTTCACTTCATAAATTCTCTCAAAGCAAAAGATGGTATTTAGTGGTATGTTCTGTAAATAGAACACTGTATACAATCATTAATAATATTTATGCACCAAACTCTAATCAACTGAATTTTCTACACCAGGTTCTCATTAAAATGTCCACAGTGCAGATCACTATCCTATGCTAGTCATGTCTGAAACACAATATAAGTCCATCTTTACCATGCTTTAAGGCACTGAAATCCCAATTTAGATTAGATTTGAAGCTGTTAAATGTTATAATACTTGGTGAAAGCTAAACCAGAAAATTGTCGAATGTAAGAAAAATAGAATGAACTTTTAATTAGTCCCTGGCCTTATCTTAAGTCTAGGACAGCCTTATTCCTAACCCACACATACTTAAACTCCCTCACTGTGTTAACCTCTACCACTTCCGCTGGAAGGCTATTCCATGCGTCCATTACCCTCTCTGTAAAGTAATAGGTTCCTTTATTGAGCAAGTTTGCTCTTGTACTATAGGATATATACTTTGATTCTACCATGCCTCCATTACCTTAATGTTGAAAGACAATTTTGAACTCAAGTCATAGCCCCTGGCAATGAATGAAATATTTGTTAAATGATAAATGCAAATAGTTTTGACTCTCCGGAGTTAGATGTGATCTTATTTCCATACATTTCATTAAGGCCTCTATCAGGAGGTACAACTGTAAGTGGCTTGGACCATTGGAGGGACATGTTACACCCCTGAGCGGTGGGTGGGGGCCTTAAATTAGAAGAAAGGGGGGGACCTAATGTCCTCTACCATGGCACCCACCCCTGAGCGGTGGGTGGGGGGCCTAAATACCAATAAGGGGGAGACACCTATTGTCCGCCCCCTTGGCCCCCAACCCTGAGCGGCGGGTGGGGGCCCTAAATAAAAATTTACCCCCCCTCCCCTAGGTGACTAGTGGTCCCCAAACCCCTAGTCACGCCCTCCCAAAAACAACTAACCCCTACCTACCCCCCTCACCCTAAAAATAATGAGGGGTGACCATTAACTAAGTACCTGTAAAAAAAAATTACCATTTGATGTTTTCTTTCTTCTAAAATCTCCTTTTTTCAGCCCCCAAAAAGGCCAAATAATGTTACATGATTGTTGTAAGTGTTGCAAATGCTTACAGCTGAATCCTGGCTATTAGTGATGTTGCGAACATGAAATTTTCCGTTCGCGAACGGCGAACGCGAACTTCCGCAAATGTTCACGAACGGGCGAACCGGGCAAACCGCCATAGACTTCAATAGGCAGGTGAATTTTAAAACCCACAGGGACTCTTTCTGCCGAGTCAGGCATTGAGAGAGGATATATCTTTAACTCATGGCTCTAATTATTTCTGAGCTCAGGTAAGTCCCAATATGATTTATAGCCAATTTTCAATTTTGTTAAACCACCTTTGCCATAGATCTCTTCTTTTGGGGGCATTCAAATATGGGATGCTCAGATCTCTCTCCATCATTGTCTGAAGACGGATTTGGACCTTAATCATATCCCAATTAACCGTTTGGTTTGATTTCCAATTCCGTGCCAAGACCATTTTGAATGCGATAAAACAGTGAATAATAAAACATCTATTACTATAGACCATCTTTGGCCAATGCATGTGTAGCAAGACTATCTCGGGTTTCATTTCTAATTCTATTCCGGTTATATCTTTTATGAATCTTAGCATTCTCTTTATAGAGCTCTGAATTTTTGAACAACTCCACCAGATATGGATAAATGAGCCTACTTCTTTATCACATCTCCAACATTTAGAAGATACCCCTGGGTACATCTGGGACAGCTTACTAGGGACTAGATACCATCTATAGATGACCTTATAGTAAGATTCTAATAGATTTAAGCATTGGACCTGTCGACGGGTAATATTTATAGCTTTACACCACTCATCCTGATCTAAAGGGCATTTCAGATCATTTTCCCATTTAGTTTTCTGAGGGAAGCTAACCACTTCATTAATGTTTCTTATAGCTTCTATTGCTTTAGCTAGGACTTTTGGTATAGTCTGATTTGAAAAAATATTTTTTCTCGCTGGGACAGATGAAATTTCTGTAAAATAATATCAAAAGGCAATATGTTAACTGCACCTAATATCTGCGAGACTTTATATATTCCCTGGGTTCGCCAGCTATCTAGAGAGATGTCCCTCATATTAACTTCTATTGTCCTCAGGTTTGCTGTATCCAAAATTGCATATTTTAGACCCATTTTCATTTTGATTTCCTCCCAGACTGGCACCATTTGAGCCCATATAATATTATTTTTAATATCTATGAAATGAGGAAAGCTTTTAAAAGCTTTTATAAGTTTGTCTTTGTAAATTTGATGCAATAAGTGTGTTTTTCTTTAATACCTTTTCACCCTCTTTGCATGAACCCGATTTACATATATTACTAATATGTTTCTGAACATATATATTATATTATTCACTCACTCACTCACTCTCTGGGCCGGCCTAAGACATCATGCTGCCTAGGTCCAACGATAAATGACTATGGGGGATAATGTATAATAAACACAGGTTACTGGCTATGGGGGGGATAATGTATAATAAACACAGGTTACTGGCTATGGGAGGGACAATGTATAATAAACACATGTTACTGGCTATGGGAGGATAATGTATAATAAGCACAGGTTACTGGCTATGGGAGGATAATGTATAATAAACACAGGTTACTGGCTATGGGAGGGACAATGTATAATAAACACATGTTACTGGCTATGGGAGGATAATGTATAATAAGCACAGGTTACTGGCTATGGGGGGATAATGTATAATAAACACAGGTTAGTGACTATGGGAGGATAATGTATAAAAAAGACAGGTTACTGGCTATGGGGGGATAATGTATAATAAACACAGGTTAGTGACTATGGGAGGATAATGTATAAAAAACACAGGTTACTGGCTATGGGGGGGATAATGTATAATAAACACAGGTTACTGGCTATGGGAGGGACAATGTATAATAAACACATGTTACTGGCTATGGGAGGATAATGTATAATAAGCACAGGTTACTGGCTATGGGAGGATAATGTATAATAAACACAGGTTACTGGCTATGGGAGGGACAATGTATAATAAACACATGTTACTGGCTATGGGAGGATAATGTATAATAAGCACAGGTTACTGGCTATGGGGGGATAATGTATAATAAACACAGGTTAGTGACTATGGGAGGATAATGTATAAAAAACACAGGTTACTGGCTATGGGGGGATAATGTATAATAAACACAGGTTACTAACTATGGGGGGATAATGTATAATACACACAGGTTACTGGCTATGGGAGGATAATGTATAATAAACACAGGTTACTGGCTATGGGAGGATACTGTATAATAAACACAGGTTACTGGCTATGGGAGGATAATGTATACTAAACACAGGTTACTGGCTATGGGGGGATAATGTATAATAAACACAGGTTACTAACTATGGGGGGATAATGTATAATACACACAGGTTACTGGCTATGGGAGGATACTGTATAATAAACACAGGTTACTGGCTACGGGAGGATAATGTATAATAAACACAGGTTACTGGCTATGGGGAGGATAATGTATAATAAACACAGGTTACTGGCTATGGGAGGATAATGTATAATAAACACAGGTTACTGGCTATGGGGATAATGTATAATAAACACAGGTTACTGGCTGTGGGAGGATAATGTATAATAAACACAGGTTACTGGCTATGGGGGGACAATGTATAATAAACACATGTTACTGGCTATGGGGGATAATGTATAATAAACACAGGTTACTGGCTATGGAGGATAATGTATAATAAACACACAAAAAAAAGAATAAAAAAAAAGAATGCAGCTTCAGAATTAATCTAAATTGTATGCTGTCTTGGAGGTGGGAGGGTCTGGGAGGGAGGGTCTGCTGCTGATTGGCTGGAATGTGTCTGCTGACTTTGAGGTACAGGGTCAAAGTTTACTCAATGATGACGAATAGGGGGCAGACCGAACATCGCATATGTCCGCCATCTGTGGCGAATGCGAACATGCGATGTTCGCCAGGAACTATTCGCCAGCGAACCGTTCGGGACATCACTACTGGCTATGTTTGTATACTTTTTATTTAAAATTGTATACAGTTGCAAGAAAAAGTATGAGAAACATTTGGAATGATATGGATTTCTGCACAAATTGGTCATAAAATGTGATCTGATCATCATCTAAGTCACAACAATAGACAATCACAGTCTGCTTAAACTAATAACACACAAAGAATGAAATGTTGCCATGTTTTTATTGAACACACCATGTAAACATTCACAGTGCAGGTGGAAAAAGTATGTGAACCGCTAGACTAATGACATCTCCAAGAGCTAATTGGAGTGAGATGTCAGCCAACCGGAGTCCAATCAATGAGATGAGATTGGAGGTGTTGGTTACAGCTGCCCTGCCCTATAAAAAAACACACACCAGTTCTGGGTTTGCTTTTCACAAGAAGCATTGCCTGATGTGAAGGATGCCTCGCACAAAAGAGCTCTCAGAAGACCTACGATTAAGAATTGTTGACTTGCATAAAGCTGGAAAGGGTTATAAAAGTATCTCCAAAAGCCTTGCTGTTCATCAGTACACGGTAAGACAAATTGTCTATAAATGGAGAAAGTTCAGCACTGCTGCTACTCTCCCTAGGAGTGGCCGTCCTGTAAAGATGACTGCAAGAGCACAGCGCAGACTGCTCAATGTGGTGAAGAAGAATCCTAGAGTGTCAGCTAAAGACTTACAAAAGTCACTGGCAAATGCTAACATCCCTGTTAGCGAATCTACAATACGTAAAACACTAAACAAGAATGGATTTCATGGGAGGATAACACAGAGGAAGCCACTGCTGTCCAAACAAAACATTGTGGCACGTTTACAGTTTGCACCTGGATGTTCCACAGCAGTACTGGCAAAATATTCTGTGGACAGATAAAACCAAAGTTGAGTTGTTTGGAAGAAACACACAACACTATGTGTGGCGAAAAAGAGGCACAGCACACCAACATCAAAACCTCATCCCAACTGTGAAGTATGGTGGTGGGGGCATCCTGGTTTGGGGCTGCTTTGCAGCGTCAGGGCCTGGACGGATTGCTATCATCGAAGGAAAAATGAATTCCCAAGTTTATCAAGACATTTTGCAGGAGAACTTAAGGCCATCTGTCTACCAGCTGAAACTCAACAGAAGATGTGTGTTGCAACAGGACAATGACCCAAAGCATAGAAGTAAATCAACAACAGAATGGCTTAAACAGAAGAAAATACGCCTTCTGAAGTGGCCCAGTCAGAGTCCTGACCTCAACCCGATTGAGATGCTGTGGCATGACCTCAAGAAAGCGATTCACACCAGACATCCCAAGAATATTGCTGAACTGAAACAGTTCTGTAAAGAGAAATGGTCAAGAATTACTCCTGACCGCTGTGCACGTCTGATCTGCAACTACATGAAACGTTTGGTTGAAGTTATTGCTGCCAAAGGAGGTTCAACCAGTTATTAAATCAAAGGGTTCACATACTTTTTCCACCTGCACTGTGAATGTTTACATGGTGTGTTCAATAAAAACATGGCAACATTTCATTATTTGTGTTATTAGTTTAAGCAGACTGTGATTGTCTATTGTTGTGACTTAGATGGTGATCAGATCACATTTTATGACCAATTTGTGCAGAAGTCCATATCATTCCAAAGGGTTCACATACTTTTTCTTGCAACTGTACAGTGTAACAGTCTTCATTCTTCCACTGGGTAAGTATATTAGTACACAGGCAATACTGTGGTTCGGAACTTCGGCAACTTCGACAATTCGGCACTTCGGCAATTCAGCTATTCAGCTATTCAGACATTCGGAAGAACCCTAATGTCCGAATTGCCCGAAATTCGTCCGCATTCACATTCGGACCAAAACAAATTGCACATGTCTACTATATACAAACATTACATGAACTGCACACACTGCATCCCTTAAATATACACGCTGTATTGACTACACACACTACATGCACTATGCATACACTGCACCCACTGTATACACACACTGCACTCCTTACACACACAGACACAGCATCCCCTATACAAATACACACTGCATCTACTACAAAAACACGCACTGCTATTATTTATTATTAATTATTATTATTACTATTATTACCATTCCTCCGTGACACACACATACACAACATCCATGACACACACTCACATTACATCCCCTACGCACATTGGGTTCCCTATAGACATACGCTACATTGCTTAAACACACACATTATACAACATACAAAATACACAACCCAGCGCACTCATTTAAACAATGATTTTTAAATCTTACAGATTGTAATAGGTTTATTTAAAAAAAAAAACTCAAACTGTTACTGGAGAAGATGTGAAGGAAAAATATTGTTGAATAGACAAAAGTGTATTGTTGTGTAGACTTTGAGATTCATATAGTGCCCTCATACACTGGCGTACACACAATCCATGGGGCCCCGGTGTGAAACTGATCCATGCCCCCCCCCCCCCCCCCCCGATAGGCACACACACACATACATAAAGACACACACACATCGACATATACAGACAGACAGATACATACACACAGACACATACATACAGAACGAGACACACACAGAAACAGACAGGCACACACACATACAAAGACACAAATACAGACAGGCACACATACATAGAGACACAGACAGACACATACATACAGACAGACACATACATACAGACACACACACACACACAAACAGGCAGGCACACATCCACATACATACAGACAGACACAAATACAGACACATACATACAGATAAACATACACGCAGACACACATACAAACATACAAACACACACACACACACACACAATGTTTAAGTCACCCTCCTACCTTTTTTTGTATTCTTTATTTTTGTGCATATAAGAAAGTACAAGCTGACCTGTATTTCCACAACAGCAAAATCAGGCCTCTGCAGGCATGTTAAATCAACACAATGTCATGGCATAAGATTGGGATGCACATTTTTGTTATAGTAATCATGTTGATTTCGTTTAGTTATATTAGCTGAGTTAGTGAACTTAATATAATTAGTGAGTAACATACAGGCTTTTCCAGGACAGTCTTGCTTATCTGTCAGGGTACTTATACTGAATCGGATACTGTGCAATCTATACTGTCAGTGACAGGTTACGATAATCTTGCTCAAGGCTAGATATTTAAATGACAGACAGTAGGACATGATGTAGGTGGCTGTGCAGCACGGTGGTAGGCGCTTACGACAAGGTACCATAGTTGTCAATAGGGAATCAACTGAGAGACAATATGTGCACTTTGCTTCCTGACAGCAGGCGTGAGAAAAGGAAATGAAAGCAAAAAAGGAAATCATAGTTAAAGTAAGTTAGGTGTGTAAGGCAAGTATGCTATGCAAAATGGCATGGCAAGTGATTGTATATAAAACTGAGGAAATCATGCCACAGTGATTAAAGAACCCTGGGACCCCGCACAGAGACTCTCTTCTCAGTGGAAAGGTGAAAGTTACCCTGATAGTTACTACTCAGGAGTCAGAGAGTAGGCAACCCCAGTCCTCATGCAGAGAGCAGCCAACTCCCATAAGTGGCAGGTCTGTTTCCTACCTTTTAGGTGCAGGAAGGTGACTTTCCCTGGGGTCCAGTGGTGGCTCAGGTTGATGGGAGTCAGCGCAGTAGCAGTTGCAACCCCTGCGACTGCGGTATGTACGCCACTGCCCTCATAATCAAGCAAATCTATGGCTATTATCAGTTTACAAAGCAGTTCCATTCATTGTTCTATGTGATGAGTGAAAAAATCCTTCTGCTTCTTTGATAAACTACTTATTCCAACTCCCCTGTTGGACTGTGGATTCTGGCATAAGAATACACAATGTACACCTTGATTGGAACATCTCTTCCTGATACACACACTCACATACACACACTCAGATGCACACAGTGATACATACACACATCTTGACTCACATATACACACACACTCAGATACACACAGTGACATGTAGAAAAACTTGCACCCACAGATACACACATTGACACATACACACAGGGCCTTATACACACACTGACACACTCAGATACACACAGACTGACATAAACACACACTGGCACACACAGTGATACAGTGACACATACACACACTGGTACATACACACCCACATGCACTGGCACACACACTGACACACAGATACACACACACTGGCACGTACATACAATATGACATACATCAGAGCCACCCTCCTGTAAACTTACCTTGTGTGTCCAGGAGGGTGGTTTACTTTGGGTCCTGTGATGTTGACTCTCTAGCTCTCTCTGCAATGGAATAATTCTCCATTATTATTTTGACGACTGAGCATTTATATTATATTATTATTAAGGTTGTGGCTAGGAGTATGGTTAGGGTAACATCTTGGGGTTGGGGGCAGGGGCTGGTTAGGATATCTATTATTAAAGCTAGGGTCAGAAATTTGTTTCCTCCTAATACACTGAAATTAAAGGCTCTGGACTGCGCAGTGGCATTCACCCCCTGTGCTATATGCTGTTAAAAAGAAATATAAATATTATATGATCTGCCCAGTATTTCAATGGGCAGATCATGTTTACATTTTTTTATATATACACCATAATGGAGAATTTTTGCTTTTTTTAACACCTTTTTATTGGACTAATGGAAGAAGGAAGTAAAATAAGTGTGGAATAAAATATCAGTGTATGTATATATATATATATATATCTATATCTATCTATCTATCTATCTATATATATATATATATATATATATATATATATATATGTATACAAGCATAAAAACTATATACCACTATATATATATCTGAACAGCAAGACATGTATGGGAAAGGGAAAATAAATTCATAAAATACCATCATAAAAGCATTTCTGGTGTTTCAATTATTACAATTATTTTGTGTTTTGTTTGTAGGGCTTTGACATAATTTGCAAAGCTATTACTATAACAAGGCATCATTAGTGCAAACATTAGGATACTGTGCACAAGAACTTACCCTTAAATGAAGATGTTCTCAAGCTAACCGTCTCCTGCCTCCTCCCTCCCTATCTCACGGCAGCACAGCAGCAACTCTGTGAAGCTGGGAGGAAACTGGGAAGTGCTATTACTTCCTTCCCTGGGAGGAAGTGCTGTCACTTCCTCCCAGCCGGCCGATACTACAGGGGCCTGGCAACTGACCGGGCCCCTGATTTGCGTTAAAATCGTGGTGGCCATTTTGTTTGGGGAAATCACGGTGGAACCGCAGAACACCAATTGGGAAATGCTGGGCTACATGATCTTTAACGGAAATTCTTAAAAATTGTGAAATGCATTCTTTCTTTCTTTTGCATTTTTTTAATGTAAAATCTGCATAATGCATTAAACATAGTGGTCAATTTTTACCCCACAGTTTCCTTTTAATGTATGAATACAACAGCAGAATAAAATATGTGCACTGAACGGAATTAGAGCTCTGAGATAGATATCAAAGCCCATGAGACCACAAAGCAAATTAAAGACATCAGGGTGCATGTGTGCTGCAAAAAGATAGAACAAATATTTCCTCTGTAAATCTAAGCAATAAGGTCAAGTGTCTTGATCATTAAAAGGAAAAGCCTCTTCGGCTGGAAAGGAAATCATATGTACGTCACAGAATAGATGTTTTAATGTTATTAAAGAGTACTCTCAATAGATGGAACACAAAATTAAGGGCAACAAGTCATATAACAATTTGTCAGACATTCGTCACAGAAACTGATTTCCTAATGAAAGGTCATCATAGCTGGTGGGAATGCATCACAGCAGAAGAATATAACCAAGTATTCCTGAAATATATCACATCTTCAAGAGATAGATGCAGAATCACTTTGAACAATGTTATAGGCGTTCTAAACCTAAATAGAGTTATCTGTAATTGAAAAGTGTACCTTACAATAGACTCACAGTTAAATTTCTAAGTAATTATTACACATATAAGAAGTAAGGTTACCTCTGGCCTGGCGGTATTGCTGCAGTCTTCTTCCCTATTTATAAACAATGATTGTAATAAACAAACGATATCTGATACTGAGGAAGATTTTAAACATACCTCTTTGAATAAACAATTTACATTCTATCCAATCCATTTAAAAACAGACAGTATGAAAGTCTTCGAAGGAGCTTGTGTAGAGGATATAAAAAACGATTAAAAATCTAACTAAAAATAAAGGAAATCTAACACACAAAAAATAGCCCTAAAAGATCTTAAACAAGATGCCAATATTGTAATCAAGCCAGCCGATTAGGTTGGTTTTATAAATGAAATATACTGCCAATTAAACAATAAAGAAATATACAAAATTAGACTTTTGCCTATTTTACAGCAGGATAACGATTTAAAGAACTATGACTGCACAAATCCTAAAGTTAAATTCAGGGGTGCCCAAAATTTGAAACAGATTCTCACCATGAGTTTTATAGAGAAAGGCAAAAATAACTTTTTAACTAAAGCTACTAATACACAAAAAGGTATATTTTACTGTGGTGATTTTATGGGATGCAAAATAAAAAAAAAAGAACAAAGAAAGAAAGATTGAAACGTTTTATTCCCATAGTAACAAAAAAACATATTTTAATAATTTTTTTATAATATGTAACAGCAAAAACGTGGCATAGGTTCTTGTATGCCCATGTGGTTTTCAATACGTGGGCAAAAACCTCAAGGCCCCTAAAGATCAGGATACGAGAACATACATACAATATTAAAAGAGCGTAACACAAATTTTTTAGAATATCATAATAAAAACCCACATTTACTTTTTTTGGTGTTCAACATGTTTTAGGTCATTGGAGAGGAAATAGTCTTAATAAAAATGAAATTAAATGGATTTTTAATTTGGATACTATGACCCCCAATGGTCTGATTATAGACTAAGAATCTATTGCACTAATCTAATTATATACGTTAAAAATAATTTTTTAATTTGTTTACATATTATGTTTTTTAAGTAAGTAAACCCTGAATTTTATCTATACCCGTCTTTTATATTTCTTATATTTTGCATATTCAGATATTTTTTAATTGTTTAAACATAACCATTTTTACTTATTCTGATCTTTCCCATATAATATTTTTCTATCCTTTTAAAATCTTTCTTCCTATGTTCATTACTAGGTTTAAGGTATATTTTATTGTGTATATATAATTTTTAATTGTTGTATATAACTTTTGACATTTCTGTTTCTTTACTATTGTTATGCCCTTTTCTTGCGTTCAGTCAAACGCATGTGAGATTCAAGAGACTTTTATAGTACAAATGGACTAATAGACGAGTACCAAAAAGGCAATCAAAAATTGCGGAAGTATGTCCGACAGAGAGTAAGGCTTGGACTTAAAAACGCATGGAGCGAATGTCATAATTTCCGGAATCACAGAACGCCGGGTAAACACCAGAGATTGGTGCCAATCATCACTTCGGTTTTTATAGTATATATTTGATATGCTTGTATTTTATTTGTTATGCACTTGAAAAAGACTACTGTGTCAAAATGCGTTCTCTATGTTTCTGCAGTGCTCTGCTATTCTAATTTTTAGTCGTCTGATCATACAACCAATATATTGGAGGCCACATGGGCACTCCAATAAATAGATTACATTTTTGCTATTGTATGTAATTATATCTTTAATGTCATATGTTTTACCAGTATTATTCGATTTAAAAGTAGTTCTTAATTTATTTATTTTTGGATTAGTTCTTCTGCAAGCCAGGCAGCAGTTACATTTATGAAAGCCTTTTTTTCTTTTATAAAACTGTGGATTTTGCCAGGACTATTTTTAGTGTAATTTTTTGTGCATTTTTAAGTTCAGTGCACCTCTAAACACTTTTTTAGGTTTTTCTGAAATTAGAATTTTTAGTATCTCATCTTCTTTTAATAAGTGCCAGTGTCTATTCAGGATCTTTTTAAGTTCTTTCTTTTTGTTGTTTTATAATCTAACCCTATAGGTAATGAGACATTTTGTTTGTTTTGATTTTTTTCTCTATATATGAGATCTTTTTGATGTAATTGCAGTGTTTGGCTTATGGTTGATTCTATAGTTTTATTTTCATATCCTTTTTGTGCAAATCTTTTTTACAAATCATCTGCTTGTTTTTTGAACATGGTAGTCTCTGGACAATTTCTCCTTAATCTGGTTATTTGGCTTTTAGGTATGCTTTCTAGCCATATTTTGTTATGGCAGCTATTTATGTCTATGTAATTATTAACATGTGCATCTTTAAAGTGCGTTTTAGTGTTTAGTTTATAGTCTTTTATATAAATATTCAGTATCACTAAAATCGGTAGTTTAAATTATCCCTTCTTCATTAGAATTAAAAAAAGGAAATAAAATGCTTACATAATAGATCCTCTCCAGATAAAAAGAAGGTAATCCAGATACCTTGAAAATGACACCAGATTATTTGCCCAGCCATGTCCACTCCAAACATATCTGTCCTCCCATTCTGCCATACAAAAGTTGGCCTAGCTGGGCGTAAATCTGGTGCCCATTGCTGTGTCTCATTTTTGTACATAAAAACCATTTTTAAACCAAAAGTAGTTGTTTTTTTAAAATCATGTCAATGCCTTCTATCAAAAAGTCTGCTCTTTTTTTCATGGAGCAATCCTTTTCTAATATAGATTCCACTGCTTTACAGCCTTTATCATGTTGGATTATATTTACAGAGACTGTACATCACACATAATTAATATAAAATACTCTTGCCAAACCGTGTTATCCAATTTATTGGAGGTCCATGGTGTCTTTGAGATATGATTTTGTCTTACTGACATAGGGCTGTAAGAAAATATCAGTGTATTCTGATAGGTTTGAAAGGAGAGATTAAATGCCAGAAACGATGGGTCGTCCTGGAGGTTTATTCAAATTTTTGTCTCTCCCACATAAACCAATCCACATGGACATTTCAGGACATAGATCACAAAATCCGAATTGCACGTGTAATAATAATTAATGCTATACATTTTACCTGTATGTGAGTGCATAAAATGTAAAGGTGATTTCCCGAGTTTGCAGCCCCTGAACTGCCTGCCCTCGCTTTCCTGCACTTCCAGGACTTCGCAAAGATATCCACATGGTGAAAACGTCCTGGGACTATTTGACTTTCTTCCTGCACCACAAAGAATCCATGCAATCAATTCTGTTGATATACTACCTTATAACATTAGGAGGCCTCCATAATGCATTATGGGTGAGATCAGACCAATACCCTTACATAGGACTCTTTTTTATGCTTATACAGCATTTTATTTCCTTTTTTCTATTGTTTCTATTTTTTATTTTTTTGCATTTTTTTATTTGTTGAAGTATATGTTTGACTTGGACAGGTTGCAGGACTACAAATTAGTATTCCAGGAACTTTGCTTGATAGATACTTCATTTATTTGTGCCCTCAGAGAATTAGAACACTTATCCTAGTGCATAAGGAAACTGCCATACAGTATTTTATATTGTATATGTATTTGTTGACGCACTTTATATTATGTGTACAGGTTTACAGTTATTATGGTGGTTTGGCTCTTCTATGCACTTTCTCTTTGATAGATGGGCTATTGAGTTGTTGAGTCTGTATATTAGTTATTATTTTTTTTATGTTTTTCATGTATAGTTTTACTTTTGGACTTTACCAATAGTGGCTATGCTATACCAATACACTTTATACTTTGTGCGTTATCTCAAATTTTGAGTGCGGTATCATTTGGTATTTGATATAGTTTTCAAAGGGGACTCTTTTTGTTCCCATTTCACATCAGGAAAGGCCCTGATTCTCTGTCCATTTTGAAGCTATTCTATGTAGACATGCCTAAAGGTTTCTTACCAGGCCAGTCTGACCTTGCATGTCTGATATGATTCTATTACCTCCAACTGCAACACATTATCTGAACCCTTCCTCAACAGAAGGATCTCTACATATTACTATCATTTGAACATATTTGCATTCTAGGTGAAAATCCTTTCAGAGACATATCTGAATTATATCAGTGACTTTAATTGTATGACATTCAACCACCTCTCAGTTTCATGTGCTTGTAAGAGGTTGTACTGGGAGGAGAAGAGTAGACAAAAATGTTAATTTTGAATCTTCAAATCTCCTTTAAAATATAGGAAACAAACGATAAGCTCCTTTTGTGTTGGAACAGAACTTGAAACCCCAAAACTCTTGAATGCTATCTGTAACGGACCGTTTCAGCAGAAAAGGGGTTAAAATTGTTTAGGCGATAATCCCCTTTTCACAGACAGGCACAGCTACTGTAAAATCACCAAAACACACGAATTGGATATAAGTGAATGCCCCAAACTCCCGAACTGCATACAAGGGAATAAGGTAGCACTCCAAACTCCCGAACTGGAACCTCACGAATAGCTGCTAGCAGACGAACAGGAAAAGCTCCCAAGCGGCTTACACTCCTGGCAGTCAGTCCCTATCAGCATACAGTGAATCCCCCCAAGAACGAGACAAGGCTCCGTGTTGAGGGTCAAGCAGTGGTCTGTTTATTGAGGGCTACCTGCCCCTGTATTTATGCAGGTCTCCCACCTGGTGGACACTCCCATAGGGGACCAAATGGAAGACTGTAACACACACAGACATGTATCACATTACAGACTCACAGAAGCAAAACATCCCCACAATGCATCCTGGCTTCCTCCCTTCTGCCCTGGAGATAATTGGAGAAGTAATTAAATTATCTCCCAGGACAAAGGCAAAACTCCGTTACACACGTGGGGACCCAAATACAGTAATATGCTTTAAAATACATGAAGTTACTTTTTATACATTAAACATAGACATGTCACATATCCCCAGATAGCTCAGGTCTGAGTGCACATTATTAGGTGAATGGCACTCAGACCACACGAATACAGTTTAATCGCCGTGGAGCCAAAGTCTTTAATCACACGAATAGGCTCCATGGCATAGCTATCTGGGTTACCACAAATTCACATGAAACAAAATACCGAATGAATGGCTGTTCGGCTACATCCCCACGAATAGGAACCAGGAGACGGACGGCTCAGCGGTGTTCGTGCAAATAAGTGTCCGTTTATAGTTCCATAGTTTAGGTGCTGAACACCGCTGGCCGTACGGGACTTGCAAAATGGCCGCCGCCACGTGTTCGGTCGACGAACAAAGACCACCCTGCCTTCGTCAATTAAGCTGCGGTTAACCGCAACTTCAGGGTGGTCAATTGGCGCCACACTCCAGCTCCCAGGTGGTCGTGCAATCGTTAGTTTGTTCGGTAGATAAAATCTACCAAACACCCCGGCAGAAAAGGCACGAATAAGCCTTTCTGCAGTGAAAATAAGTCTTTTAAAGTCTGGTCCATAGTCCAAAGGCAGCAGGCGGGCAACCAGGCTCCTCCAATGCAACGTGGCAAGATTGGTCTCGTCACACTATCTATTGGTGCCAGCCTAGCATCTGGCAAAGAGGTGGATAACTTTATTTGAAATAGTAACTTGTGAATGTGCATCCTATTGGATGTGTTTGAATTTGATTCTTTTTAAAATTGGTGTTTTATGTATATTCTGAATCCAATACTTTGTGAAGAGTTTGGATGTGAAAAACACTGATTTCTCTGTATTGGACAGGGCAAAACCATCTGGTTGCATATAGGGCAATTCAGAGTACAAAATCTTGTCACTGTTTGCAGTATTGTGAATAGCAAAGATTTGGTCAGGATGATCACATTTTTTAAAAAATTTGGTTGTAGTGAATATGAGAATTGCCAAACTGAATGAAATTGAGCCATTTTCACAGAATATTGTCCAAATTTCAAACAATATTCAGCATTTAATCAATTGGCCTGTTTGTATATAATTTTTTTACAAATGCTACAAAAAATATCAAAACTCATTTGAAGGGGTGTCTACTCCTTTTTGTTTTCAGTATGTCTAATTACATATACCAACTGTCTATAACCCAACATATGAGTAATTAATATTTTGTTAGGTGCTCTAGGTAAGAGGACTGTATGAGAACTGTTTTATTAAATAAATTGAATTAACACTTTGATGGGCTGCTAAAAATCTCAAAATAGGATATAGGCCTGGCAAATAATCCATCAAGTAATTAACTATGAGAACTAAAATGGGCAATCCCTAAACTGTATTTCTGATTTCACAGTAACCATGCAAATACATGGCAAAATTAATGAGGAATGTATGAGGCTTATATAATTCACAGCAAAAATATATATATACATATTGTATTTGTTTTGAAATGAAAATAATCTCTACAATATTAAAAGAAATGCTGCATAATATACAGTGCCTTGCAAAAGTATTCACCCCATTGGCATTTTTCTTGTTTTGTTGCCTCACAACCTGGAATTAACATGGATTGTTTGAGGATTTGCATCATTTAATTTACAGAACATGCCCACAACTTTGAAGATTTTTTTTTATTGTAAAGCAAACAACAAATAGGACAAAATAACAGAAAGAGTCAATGTGCATAACTATTCACCTCCCTAAAGTCAATACTTTGTAGAGCCACCGTTTGCATCAATCACAGCTCCAAGTCGCTTTGGATAAGTCTCTATGAGATTGCCACATCTTACCACTGGGATTTTTGCCCATTCCTCCTTGCAAAACTGCTCCAGCTCCTTCAAGTTGGATGGTTTGTGCTTGTGAACAGCAATCTTTAAGTCTGACCACAGATTTTCTATTGGATTGAGGTCTGGGCTTTGACTAGGCCATTCCAACACATTTATATGTTTCCTTTAAACCACTCAAGTGTTGCTTTAGCAGTGTGTTTGGGGTCATTGTCCTGTTGGAAGGTGAACCTCCATCCTAGCCTCAAATCATGCACAGAGTGGTACAGGTTTTGCTCAAGAATATCCCTGTATTTAGCACCATCCAGCTTTCCCTCAACTCTGACCAGTTTCCCAGTCCCAGCTGCTGAAAAACATCCCCACAGCATGATGCTGCCACCACCATGTTTCACTGTGGGGATGGTGTTTTTTGGGTGATGTGATGTGTTGGGTTTGCGCCAGACATAGCGTTTTCATTGATGGCTGAAAAGTTCAATTTTAGTCTCATCAGACCAGAGCACCTTCCTCCATACATTTTGGAAGTCTCCCACATGCCTTTTCGCAAACTCAAAACGTGCCATTTTGTTTTTTGCTGAAAGTAACAGCTTTCTTCCTGCCACTCTGCCAACTCGATGGAGCATATGGCTTATTGTTGTCCTATGTACAGATACTTCAGTCTCTGCTGTGGAACTCTGCAGCTCATCCAGGGTTACCTTAGGTCTCTTTGATGCCTCTCTGATTAATGCACTCCTTGCCCGGTCCATGAGTTTTGGTGGGCGGCCATCTCTTGGCAGGTTTGCTGTTGTGCCATGTTCTTTCCATTTGGTTATGATAGATTTGATGGTGCTCCTGGGGATCATCAAAGATTTAGATATTTTTTATAACCTAACCCTGACTTGTACTTCTCAACAACATTGTCCCTTACTTGTTTGGAGAGTTCCTTGGTTTTCATGGCAGTGTTTGGTTAGTGGTACCTTGTGCTTATGTGTTGCAGCCTCTGGGGCCTTTCAATAAAGGTGTATATATGGAATGACAGATCATGTGACACTTAGATTGTACACAGGTGGACATAATTTCACTAATTATGTGACTTCTGAAGGTAATTGGTTGCACCAGAGCTTTTTATGGGATTCATAACAAAGGGGGTGAACACATACGCACATGCCGATTTTCTGTTTTCTATTTCTAAAAAATAGTATATATGTATATATTTTTCTCATTTCACTTCACCAGACTATTGTGTTCTGATCCATCACATAAAATTCAGATTAATAAAACATTAAGATTAAGGCTGTAATGTAACAAAATAGGTAAAAAGTCAAGGGGGTGAATACTTTTGCAAGGCACTGTATGCGTATGAGTGGGATGAGAAAGAGGGAAATTATTGTTAAATAGTCACATTTGAAAAGTACAGTGGATCTTAACATAAACAATAGCTCTGGTCCTTAATGTGTAATATGTATTTTAAATCTTCAACTTAAGTCTAGAATTGTTATGTATAGCTGTTTATTTCTATATTTTCAATAGTTTTGCAATAATATTTTAAGCAATCATGCCACAATTAGTAACAGAGGAATAAAGAAGTCATTGTGCTCCATGTTTAATTAAGTTGCAAAGTTTCTCACCCAATGGGAACAAGATTAAAGTGAGGAACTTTATCTCAGAGACTTGATAATACCATCTGCTTTCTCCATGAAATGTATCAACCTTTTTTTGGAATGAAAAAAGTAGCAATATGTTTTATGAAAACTTAAAACTATTATTCTGAAAATTAGCAAAAATATGTGCACACTATAATAAAAACATAAAAGTTTTCTACGTGGGAACACAAGTACACAATCATTTATATCAATGGTCTTTGCCAAGTAGTGATTGCAATTGCTTTCTTATTCTGGCCCATTTGATATAAACTTTAAGATTCTCGCACACAAGTTGAGTTTGTGTGAGTTCACCAATATTTACATATTTTTGCGGGATTTTTTTTACCATCTCAGCTACTTTTTGCAGCTAACCTATCTTTTCAGTCAATTTTAAAAACTATTTTATCTACAATTATTTAATGGATTATTCATTCCCATTTCAAGAGAAATGTTTTAGCCAATCCAACAGCAATAGGAAACTTTAAGTAAGGTTCAATATATGTAGATCAGTAATAATAATAAAAAAAATGATTAGGAAAATTATAGTGCTAAGACTTGCATTGCATTCCACCAAGTTACCAAGATAATTAAAAATGCAATAGCTGCTTTTAAAAATGTTTAACTAAGGCTCCAGGTTGAATTAGATTATTTATCATAAATATTATTCTAAAAACTTTTTTTCGTTTAAATCTCCAAGCAAATTTTAATAATTTCTATAAAGAAGCAGCATTTGCATTGGAAGACTATTGTTAGAATTTTTTGATCTATTGAATGTAACTTGTATAGTTGCTTTAGAAATGTTGTGCTTATAATTGTTGCTTATGTCATATTCATCAACATTAAATATCAATACAAAGCAAAGCAGGCACTGTATTGTAAGAAATAACATATATTTTCATTATTTTTAGAATTTCAACAATGAGTATGATTAGAATTATGGACATGCCTTATTAACTGCTGTGGAGAGTCAACTTGTGGTCTTTGTCAAACACATAAGTTGCCTTTCCCCAATAACAATCCATAGCTTTACAATTGTCCTTACACTTTTCTAAGCTACTATTCTGGGATTTTGATTTATACAGTGGTCTGTATAGATGATAAAGAAAGAAATTTCAACCTGGCTCAAGGTGAACAACTCTGCTTGTTCTTGAAGATTCTCCTGCTGCTTTCGTTTGTCCAATAAAAATAAAAGTAGGAGGTATACAGCATTGTAGATCTCTGATACAAATGTTTATAGAATACTTTTTTTCTGCCCTGCAGTTCTTAGTTGTTTGGCTTTGAAAGCTTGAATAATATTGATTCTTTTTTTTCCTAATACAAAACTATTTTCAGATTGAATATCACATGGCGAACTTCTATTTAGAATGGATTTATCGTTTTATTCACCATATAACAAAATCTGTAGTTAGAATTAATGATTTTATATATAAAGTGCTTTTGTCCAAAAATATGGCCTCTAAATTATAGAATATAAAATACTGAAAATAGATGCAAATATATATATTAATGAAATAACTAATGCTAGTGAAAGTATCAATTACACAAACCATAGAGATTAATGTTTTCGTAATCACACAAAACAATAGGTTGGGATGTGATTTTAAGTTGGAAATAAGTATTAGAATGACAAATAATGTAAACAAATACCAATTGACTAACAAGACTAACAAAGTGAAGACTATGAAGAAAACATGCTTACTATGCATTTTGGACTTTTCTGAGTAACACATATTTAAATTACATACCAGCTTTAACAATGGTTATGTTGAATGGATAAACTGGTTGTCAATACTGACTTAACTACTGTTGTGTCCCAGTGCTATAAGGATGAAGAACCTATGCTTTGAATATATTACTGAAACCTCTGTTTTAAATATTATTAATATTATTTGTAAAGTCCCAACAAATTTTGTAGCACCGTACAATGGGTGGACTAACAAAAAAATATTTGTAACAAGATGAGTTGAATGCACAGGAACAGAGGGTTTGAGGGTCCTGCTCAATGAGCTTACATGCTAGAAGGAGTAGGGTATAGTGACACAAAAGGTAAGGGTGACTCTATAACTCTGCTCTCCTATGAATATAATGCCATTATATGCACTGGGCAAGTACAACCAATGCTAGATGGCAACCAATTGACTGATATCTAGAAGAAGTGGCCAGATAACTTCTGAATCCTCTGTGTTTCTGTGTAATTCATCTGTGACAAGAATATAGAAACATAGAATGTGACGGCAGATAAGAACCATTCGGCCCATCTAGTCTGCCCAATTTTCTAAATACTTTCATTAGTCACTGGCCTTATCTTATAGTTAGGATAGCATTATGCCTATCCCACACATGCTTAAACTCCTTTACTGTGGAGCTATCTGTTTGGAGCTTTAGAGAACCCGAACGTGTTACTCTAACCTATTGTACTCAGTTTCAGGTCCTTTCAAAAAGTAACTATCTCCTTCATATGTATACTTCAACATTTTTTAGTGGCACATTTTACACCCAGATCAATACTGATACAGTTACAATACAATAATGCTGATATATGCATATTATTTTTATGTCCTCTCTTTTGATAGTGAAAGGCCCACAATTCAAAGTAAGGAAAGACAAAAGGAATGAGTAGAGGATAAAACGTAAACTCATAAGTAATGTAAAAAGTGGATACAGGTTAAGGGAAAACTGTGGTTTTTGTTTCCGCTAGATAAATACCAATAATAATATTATAACTGAGGCGATATTGATGTTTAGGAGGGAAATGAGGATGTGTTGAGATCAATAAAAAGAGAAGGAAGTATGGATCAAATGGCTGGGGTCAGGAGGGATAATGGTAGAAATAGGATAGAGATGGCAAAACAATATCAGGGAAGATGTCTCAGGGGAGAGGAATCAGAAAATAATGTGGCATTGAGAATGATTATTTGATTGGAACATTTCTCACCAGGATCTACAAAGCCTGTAGCAATTTTGAAATTCTCAGGAAGAATTTAGCTGTCGGCATGTCATTTCTGCATCAACTTGCATGAATCTCTGCTCCTCATGTTTTGGATGCACTTTTATTCAAATTTACATAAATTCTGATGCCCTCCTATTAAGCCTTCTTAATGCATCAATAACCTGTGTCATTTTGTAGGAGTTTACCTGCATCTATTTTTGATGCACCAATGTTTTAATGACACGGGAATGACACAACCTAACAGACTGACCTAAACCTCTCTCGGTCCTATACCAATTGACTTTTCTGGTCTCAGTACTGTCAGACATTTTGTGATAAGATGAAATAAAATGTATATTGTAAAGTTACTACTTAGGGAATGTGACTCCCTTTTGTAACAGAATGCAAAAATCAGGCACATTTTTGTTTCTTTCTCACTCTTTTCACTGTATGACCAAACTGTGGAATGCGACTATCTAAACACTGACCAGAGATAAGGTACAGTTACAAGAAAAAGTATGTGAACCCTTTGGAATGATATGGATTTCTGCACAAATTGGTCATAAAATGTGATCTGATCATCATCTAAGTCACAACAATAGACAATCACAGTCTGCTTAAACTAATAACACACAAAGAATGAAATGTTGCCATGTTTTTATTGAACACAACATGTAAACATTCACAGTGCAGGTGGAAAAAGTATGTGAGCCCCTAGACTAATGACATCTCCAAGAGCGAATTGGAGTGAGATGTCAGACAACTGGAGTCCAATCAATGAGATGAGATTGGAGGTGTTGGTTACAGCTGCCCTGCACTATAAAAAACACACACCAGTTCTGGGTTTGCTTTTCACAAGAAGCATTGCCTGATGTGAATGATGCCTCGCACAAAAGAGCTCTCAGAAGACCTACAATTAAGAATTGTTGACTTGCATTAAGCTGGAAAGGGTTATAAAAGTATCTCCAAAAGCCTTGCTGTTCATCAGTCCACGGTAAGACAAATTGTCTATAAATGGAGAAAGTCCAGCACTGCTGCTACTCTCCCTAGGAGTGGCCGTCCTGTAAAGATGACTGCAAGAGCACAGCACAGACTGCTCAATGAGGTGAAGAAGAATCCTAGAGTGTCAGCTAAAGACTTACAAAAGTCACTGTCAAATGCTAACATCCCTGTTAGCAAATCTACAATATGTAAAACACTAAACAAGAATGGATTTTATGGGAGGATACCGCAGAGGAAGCCACTGCTGTCCAAACAAAACATTGTTGCACGTTTACAGTTTTCACAAGAGCACCTGGATGTTCCACAGCAGTACTGGCAAAATATTCTGTGGACAGAGGAAACCAAAGTTGAGTTGTTTGGAAGAAACACACAACACTATGTGTGGCGAAAAGGCACAGCACACCAACATCAAAACCTCATCCCAACTGTGAAATATGGTGGTGGGGGCATCATGGTTTGGGGCTGCTTTGCTGCGTCAGGGCCTGGACAGATTGCTATCATCGAAGGAAAAATTAATTCCAATGTTTATCAAGACATTTTGCAGGAGAACTTAAGGCCATCTGTGTACCAGCTGAAGCTCAACAGAAGATGAGTGTTGCAACAGGACAATGACCCAAAGCATAGAAGTAAATAAACAACAGAATGGCTTAAATGGAAGAAAATATGCCTTCTGAAGTGGCCCAGTCAGAGTCCTGACCTCAACCCGATTGAGATGCTGTGGCATGACCTCAAGAAAGCGATTCACACCAGACATCCGAAGAATATTGCTGAACTGAAACAATTCTGTAAAGAGGAATGGTCAAGAATTACTCCTGATCGTTGTGCACGTCTGATCTGTAACTTCAGGAAATATTTGGTTGAAGTTATTGCTGCCAAAGGAGGTTCAACCAGTTATTAAATCCAAGGGTTCACATACTTTTTCCACCTGCACTGTGAATGTTTACATGGTGTGTTCAATAAAAACATGGCAACATTTCATTCTTTGTGTGTTATTAGTTTAAGCAGACTGTGATTGTCTATTGTTGTGACTTAGATGATGATCAGATCACATTTTATGACCAATTTGTGCAGAAATCCATATCATTCCAAACGGTTCACATACTTTTTCTAGCAACTGTATCTTCTTACAAGAAATCTATGTGTTTGTAACATGGGGGTTAAGAGCCCAGTCCACACATATATATCAGGGGCTTGATTTCCCTTCTTAAGGACGCCAGATCGCTTCCTATAATCGTTCAGTATGGCGATTTGCATACTGTGACTTCCGGTCAGTGCAAATCGCCATTTTACTTACCTTCAACTAGTGGGAACGCTTACCTGGTCCTGCAGCCTCTGGTCATCCGTTCGCTATCTTCCAACTTTTTAGAGCCTTGACAGGACTCCCGTACCTGCTCCAGTCACTTCATTGACTGAATCGTTAAAACCGTGAGTCGAGCTGCCTGTCGCACCTCAGTCGCAGGCGCTCAGTGTAATTCAGGGTCGGCTCTATGCTTTACTCTCTTTTCACATACATATGTTTGTTTTTATATATTCTCGTGGCTATGAGAACGATTAGGCTACAGTTCTGTCTTTCAACTATTTCCAGCCTGTTCGTATCCCTCTTAGATTTAGCGGGCTTTCGGGAGCATGCCACGAATGCACTTGTTCGGCTCAAATGTACTAACACCAAGTTGTTGTATTTCTCAAACGATTATTTCATGCAGTTTTTCGTTAATCTTGGAACTTTAGTTATATAAGAAAGTTAGCCCATCACAAGCGCCGTTCATATATTTATAACCGAACGCCCTATTTTAGCAGTAGGTTTCAAATGATTTCCCATACAAATTGTTTTGCTTCACTGTTTCAGTTAAATACTGTATGTTTTAAATGTCGGCCTCTAGTGGGCAGTTTTGATATTGCACAGGAGTTTAATTGAAGTTGGGTAATTACTGAATGTTTAAAGGACCACTATAGGCACCCAGACAACTTCAGTTTAATAAAGTGGTCTGGGTGCCAGGTCCATCTAGGATTAACCCTTTCTGCTGTAAACATAGCAGTTTCAGAGAAACTGCTATGTTTACCTATTGGTTAATCCGGCCTCTAGTGGCTGTCTTATAGACAGCCGCTAGAAGCGCTTCCACGCTTCTCACTGTGATTTTCACAGTGAGAAGACACCAGCGTCCACAGGAAAGCATTGATAATGCTTTCCTATGGATTGAACAAAAGACAACAGATACAGGGTGCGCTAGATAAAATAAAGGAGAGTGAGAAAGTCTCTATAGGTACAATGTAGACCTTGAGTGAATGTTCTTGTGTTCTTGCTTTGGAATCTCAGTAGTCGAATATGGAATACAAAAGCAGAGAGGGGAGACCAATAGTGCAAAAACTTAATGCTGAAAGGATCATGAACAACACTGACGTGAAGAAGTGCCAACTTACAATTTTAAGAGCTAATCCCAGCTCTAGGTAAAACAGCATACAGTAGTATTTTATACTCCCCACATGTAGGATATTACTGGACAATTGGAGGTGTCTTCACAAGATTCTTTACACCATCTCAGACAAACGTCAGCATATAAAATATAGAAAAGAGGGAAGAACCCAATGGTGCAATAACTTTGGTAATACTGCAACAACAGACAACACTGAGGTCCTAAGAGTGCCAACTTACTATTTGTAGAGCTATGACCAGCTCAGAGTAAAACAGCATACAGTGGTATTTAAACTCTCCACGTGTAGGATATTCCTCTAGTGATGCTTGCAGTGCTGGTCTTATGAAAATAAAATCACAAGAGAGGGCCCATAGTGTTTTCCATATATAAAATAACAGTGGAATAAAAAGAAACATACTTACAGTGTTTCAAGCAGCCACACTGCTCTATGAACCAAGCGTAGGTGGAATAATCCCCACCAGGGATTTCTTTTGAAGTACTGGATCTTGTTAAAAATGATGATAAAAATCAGCCAGGATAAAACAGCAACATATAAAGCAAATGTACTAACCCAAGGTAAGTGGTAGTCACAAAATACTTTCATTTAAAACAGAGTAAAAATACACAACGCGTTTCGCCAACTGCTTTTCGGGACATCTCTAGTGGTTACAGTTATTCCAGTCCACATATCATCCTCATTAGTTTTTCTAGTCCTTACTGTTTATTTTCTACACGTAATCTTATGGAATGTGGATAAATTCTTTGTTTCGGTTAATAATGAGTGTTAAATATCGGCCTATAATGGTCAGTGTTGATATTGCATGTGTCTATATTTTAAGTTCATCTTCTGTTTTGTTGAAGATAATATTTAATTTAGGTAAAGCAAATGCACTGCTTGTTCATCGTTTTTCATGCTTTGTCAGTAGATGTAGAAGTCTAAATGTGTCAAAAATATACTTTATAGCACAATATTAGACTGCCAGTCTACCAAAAAGTACCAGAATCCCTTGAAGTTTGACATTTAGCTTGATGATGGTTCATAGAGATAAGACATTGAGAATGCTTTCCTATGGACTGACTAAATGCGCGCGCGTCTCTTGCCGCGCATGCGCATTCAGCCGATGACGACCGAAGAAGAAGGAGAGTCTCCAGCGCTGAGGGAGCCCGGTGCTGGAGAAAGCTAAGTATTTAACCCCTTCCTCCCCCTTCAGCGGGAGGGGGGCCATGAGGGTGGGGGGGGACCTTTTAATACTATAGTGCCAGGAAAATAAGTTTGTTTTCCTGGCACTATAGTGGTCCTTTAACCGTTATACAAAGTGGTAGTTGGAATTCATAATGAAAAATTAGATAAAGGTACACACACAATGATCACACCTAACACTGCTCATTTCCAACTGAATATGGTAAATATGCTGGTTTTATTTAAATTAATATATTTTTACTAAAGGCAGAAATATACCTGGATAATTCTGATCAGATTTAAACTTTTGAAATCATATTAAGCTGAATGAATTATATATGTATATATAAAGTCCATTCTGCAGCTGGAATAAAAATGTTTTTTTATGATTGCTGGTAATTTGCCAAGTTTGGTATATCAAGATATTATCCAGATATATTGACCTATCTGAATTTAGTTAATCTTTATTCAGGAAATTAATCATCTGCAGTGTAAAACTTGGTAAAAAAAAAATATATATTTTTAGTTACTTTATGGAAGGAATAGTTAAATTGACTATTTGTGTGAGAAATATTGTATTTTTTCATTGCAATATTTAAGTGTTTAGCCTGAGAATTGTAGCCGGCTGTGAGTGAGTTAATTCTCTGTATGATTGTAGCAAACTGACAGCATCTAAAGGTTTTTATGACTTGAAACTGCAACACTGTGTTATGTTTTGCGTAAAGGAATTTCAAAGCTGAGACCTGTAGTCTTGTTGAAATGCATTATATGGATTTAACTATTAGTGTTGTCGCGAACCCGAAATTTTCGGTTCGCGAACGGCGAACGCGAACTTTCGCAAATGTTCGCGAACCGGCGAACCGCGCGAACCGCCATTGACTGGGCAGGCGAATTTTAAAACCAACAGGGACTCTTTCTGGCCACAAAAGTGATGGAAAAGTTGTTTCAAGGGGACTAACACCTGGACTGTGGCATGCCGGAGGGGGATCCATGGCAAAACTCCCATGGAAAATTACACAGTTGATGCAGAGTCTGCTTTAAATCCATAAAGGGCAGAAATCACATAACAGTGACACCTGTCCACAAAGCCCCTGATACACACTGACACAGAGCAGAATAGAGACTGTTCCCCGTCCTCAGAGACCATGATACACACTGACACAGAGCAGAATAGAGACTGTTACCCCTACATAGGGTCACTTTGCAGATATGGCAGGGTCGTAGGAGGGGGAGGATGACTTTCACCTCTTCCCCTGTTAGATTCCCGTTGTGCTGTGACATCACCCTTATACGCTGTGTAAAGCATACTATTTAATTTGATCAGCATGGCCACTTGAGCTTTTATAGTTTTCACGCTGCTTGTAGTTTATATATGGTTCACAAAAATCAAACAAATGATAAAGTAAACATGTAAGGAATCAGAATATTCTTTCAAACCCTTACACATTGTGTGTACTTTTTTTTTGTCTTAAGTTTGTGGCTTTAAAGAGGTTCACGTTGTTTCTATGATGTGCATAACATGTTCTTGTAAATGTTTGTTAAATTTTTCCTGGAATTGTAATTTTTGAAACTGAATAAAGATAGTCAAATCCCTGATACACACTGACACAGAGCAGAATAGAGACTGTTCCCCCTACATAGGGTCACTTGGCAGGTATGGATTGACACCTGTCCTCAAAACCCCTGATACACACTGACACAGAGCAGAATAGAGACTGTTCCCTGTCCACAGAGACCATGATACACACTGACACAGAGCAGAATAGAGACTGTTCCCGGTCCACAGAGACCATGATACACACTGACACAGAGCAGAATAGAGACGGTTCCCCCTACATAGGGTCACTTGGCAGGTATGGATTGACACCTGTCCTCAAAGCCCCTGATACACACTGACACAGAGCAAAATAGAGACGGTTCCCTGTCCACAGAGACCATGATACACACTGACACAGAGCAGAATAGAGACTGTTCCCCCTACATAGGGTCACTTGGCAGGTATGGATTGACACCTGTCCTCAAAACCCCTGATACACACTGACACAGAGCAGAATAGAGACTGTTCCCCCTACATAGGGTCACTTGGCAGATATGGATTGACACCTGTCCTCAAAACCCCTGATACACACTGACACAGAGCAGAATAGGGACTGTTCCTCCTACATAGGGTCACTTGGCAGATATGCATTGACACCGGTCCTCAAAGCCCCTGATACACACTGACACAGAGCAGAATAGAGACTGTTCCCTGTCCACAGAGACCATGATACACACTGACACAGAGCAGAATAGAGACTGTTCCCCGTCCACAGAGACCATGATACACACTGACACAGAGCAGAATAGGGACTGTTCCCCCTACATAGGGTCACTTGGCAGGTATGGATTGACACCTGTCCTCAAAGCCCATGATACACACTGGGGGGAGCTACTGTCCTCCCCAACCCCTGCGCGGTGGGTGGGGGCCATAAATCACAATGGGGGGCCTACTTTCCTCCCCCCCGGCCCCCAACCCTGCGCGGTGGGTGGGGGGCATAAATAACAATGGGACGGACCTACTGATAGGAGTGGAGTATTGTTCATATCAGTTTAATACCTTCCGCGTCTCCTATCAGTGGACGTGTATATGGCAGCCATTTTAGGAACCGCACACCTGGGACCCGAGCAAGGTCACCTCATTCAAGCTGCTCTGGTTCCTTGATGATCCAGCTGCCCGTGAGTTAACATGTCCTGTGGAGATGCACTCTGTCCTGTAAAGCCTCACCACAAAAAAATTAAATAAATAACAGCACTCGGAGTTGAGTTTAGTAAATGTTCATATCAGTTTAATACCTTCCGCGTCTCCCATCAGTGGACATGTATATGGCAGCCATTTTAGGAACCGCACACCTGGGACCCGAGCAAGGTCACCTCTTTCAACAGGCGACATGATTTGGCCCTGTTAAACCATCCTGGATATTCTCTACAATTTCTATGGATATGGCATTGATTTATGTAACAGGGAGATGGAAGAAGATGCTTGGTCGGTCCTCTTACTTTAAATTTGGGGCACTGCGCGGGCAAGCTAATGTGCCACCAGATAGGAGTGGTGAGTTTAGCATTGTTCATATCAGTTTAATACCTTCTGCGTCTCCTATCAGTGGACGTGTATATGGCAGCGATTTTTAATTGTGGAATCACCTCCCCTTTTTAGGACAAGGTGGGAAGATGCTTAGACCACTGGTATATAGGTGCCATCTTGGAGGATTTCAGTCAATTGGTTGGAGCCGGGGGTGGGCTGAACTTCACTGGTGGTAAAGTGACCCATAGTAATTTTTCCCCTTTTAGAAAATGAGGGTGGTGAATTGTATGACTTAATTTACTTTAAAATATAGAGACGGCTACAGTTCTGCGTCTGTTTATTCAGTGTTTTTTGAGTGGTGGTGCTAATGTAACTTGTGAGTTTGCATGTTTCCTCCATCTGCAGTTTTGCCTCATTGACTTGGGTCAGATTACCATACACACCAGGTTTCTAGAATCGAATAAGGTTTTTTTTGTTTTTTTTGGTGGGATCTCCTTCTCTAAAACATGGTTAATCCTGAAATCCTTAGCTTTAATTAGCCATTTGTACTCTGCTTGTGATTTATTTTTTCACTAATTTTTACTAAAGGTATTACAACATTTTGTCAAATACATCTCTTCTGGAAGGATATCCTGCTGCAAAGCAATCTGATGTTATTATAACATTTAACAGGTTTTTAAATGCAAGCTATTGGGACACCGTTCAAGCTGCTCGTTAAAGCTGCTCTGGTTCCTTGATGAGCCAGCTGCCCGCGAGTTAACATGTCCCGTGGAGAAGCACTCTGTCCTGTAAAGCCTCACCACAAAAAATGTAAATAAATAACAGCACTCGGAGTGGTGAGTTTAGTAAATGTTCATATCAGTTTAATACCTTCCGCGTCTCCTATCAGTGGACGTGTATATGGCAGCCATTTTAGGAACCGCACACCTGGGACCCGAGCAAGGTCACCTCTTTCAACAGGCGACAAGATTTGGCCCTGTAAAACTCTCCTGGATATTATGTACAATTTCTATGGATATGGCATTGATTTATGTAACAGGGAGATGGAAGAAGATTTATGTAACAGAGAGATGGAAGAAGATGCTTGGTCGGTCCTCTTACTTGAAATTTGGGGCACTGTGCGGGCAAGCTAATGTGCCACCAGATAGGAGTGGTGAGTTTAGTATTGTTCATATCAGTTTAATACCTTCCGCGTCTCCTATCAGTGGACGTGTAAATGGCAGCGATTTTTAATTGTGGAATCACCTCCCCTTTTTAGGCCAAGGTGGGAAGATGCTTAGACCACTGGTATATTGGTGCCATCTTGCAGGATTTTTTTTTTGGTTTGGTTTTTGAAGCCACAGTGCTGCACCAGTGGGCCTAAAAATTAGGCATGTACACATGCCTGAAAAATTTGGTATTGTTGCGGCAAGAAAAATTGATGTTTGTTTCACAGGCAGAAAGGGCGGATAAGTCACGCAAGTCAAACATCATTCAGAGCTATATTAGGAAAAGGAAGATGCCTATAGAGCTAGAAAGGTCCAGCTCTGGAGCCAAGGCAAGGACTAAATGGGCAACAACTAAAGGGCTTAACCCAACGCAATAAGTATTAGAAAATAGAATAAATCCCAAGAATTGAGGTGTTCGGAGAGGAAAGCAAAATCCATCTACCAGAACACACTCGACTGAGGGTGTGCCCACAATAGGGTATTCACTCCCTTGGTGTGCAGAGTAATAGATGTACAGAGTAAGGAAAATAATAAATCTTTAATAGAAAAACGTACAGAGACTAAAAAAAAATCATGGGGTATAGGAGTGGTGGTTGGTCCATATGGCTGTACTGACGATGGGGGGGTACTGGACAGATCACTGTAGAGAGTACTGTACCACAACCCCTAGAGGCTATTTGCTCATACTAGCATACGGTAAAAGAGTATCTACCTAAATGTATATAGCACCAGAACACAGATCAACCCTATAGTGTCAGAGTGTCTGCATAAAATGTAGCCCAACTGTATATTCTGGGGGGGATACCCCAGACCCCAGGGTGTCCTTCCCTGGAGTATATGGTAAACCGTGGGGATGCTGACTGCACTGGTGAGATAAATCGGGATCAAAGGCATACAGTGTGGGGGGAAAACAATGAAGTCATAATAGAATTGGAAAACTTCCCCCTGTATGTAAAGATACCCAAGTAGGTCGATTTAACTGAGTAGTAGTCAGCCCCAAATTACAAAGGTAGTGGATTGCTTATACAAAAATAATTTAGACAAAGTAGCTGGGACGATCTGTTAGTGCTTATTGATAGAACGCTAAGGTCCCAGAGTAGTGCTATTAGGGAAAGATACAAAGTTACAATGGTATGAAGTTGCTAGTTTGTGAGCTTTCCCCAGAGACACAGGAGCTGCCCCTGTCTCTCAGATGCAGGGAATGTCTCCCATCCAGCCAGGACTCAGATGCCCACTTATTCCCAACCCCTTGTATTGTAAACACAAAACAAAATACGAGCTCAGCCTCAGTCTAGGTATTGGTAGAAAAGTGGATGGCTAACTAGGCTGGAAAACTTAGTTCTTCCCCCCAGCCACGCACAACACCACGGGTACCAGATAGGTGACAACGAGCACCCTGGGATGCCTGTTGTGTTTGATCTTGCTCCTCCTCCTCCTCCTCAAAGCTACATTCCTCCTCTGACTCCTCTTCCTTACAATCCTCTTCCAGCGTTGCTGCAGGTCCAGCAAGCGATGCTGATAAGGCTGTTTCTGGTGGTGATGGTGACCACAACTCTTCCTCTTCCTCTTCACGTTCATCTACAGCCTGATCCAGCACTCTTCGCAGGGCATGCTCCAGGAAGAAAACAAATGGTATGATGTCGCTGATGATGCCTTCATTGCGACTGACTAGGTTTGTCACCTCCTCAAAAGGACGCATGAGCCTACAGGCATTGCGCATGAGCGTCCAGTAACGTGGCAAAAAAATTCCCAGCTCCCCAGAGGCTGTCCTAGCACCCCGGTCATACAAATATTAATTAACAGCTTTTTCTTGTTGGAGCAGGCGGTCGAACATTAGGAGTGTTGAATTCCAACGTGTAGGGCTGTCGCAAATCAAGCGCCTCACTGGCATGTTGTTTCGCCGCTGGATATCGGCAAAGTGAGCCATGGCCGTGTAGGAACGCCTGAAATGGCCACACACCTTCCTGGCCTGCTTCAGGACGTCCTGTAAGCCTGTGTACTTATGCACAAAGCGTTGTACGATCAGATTACACACATGTGCCATGCACGGCACATGTGTCAACTTGCCCAACTTCAATGCCGCTATCAAATTTTTTCCGTTGTCACACACCACTTTGCCGATATCCAGTTGCTGCGGAGTCAGCCACTTTTCCACCTGTGCGTTCAGGGCGGACAGGAGTGCTTGGCCGGTGTGACTCTCTGCTTTCAAGCAAGTCAAACCCAAGACGGCGTGACACTGCCGTATCCGGGATGTGGAATAGTACCTGGGGAGCTGGGGGGGGTGCCGTTGATGTGGAGCAAGACGCAGCAGCACAAGAGGACTCAGCCGAGGAGGTTATGGAAGAGGATGGAGTAGGAGGAGTAAAGGAGGTGGCAGCAGGAATGCCTGCAAGTCGTGGCGGTGTCACCAACTCCTCTGCAATGCCACGCATTCCTTGCTTGTCAGCCGTCAGCAGGTTTACCCAATGCGCAGTGTAGGTGATATACCTGCCCTGACCATGCTTTGCAGACCAGGTATCAGTGGTCAGATGGACCCTTGCCCCAACACTGTGTGCCAGACATACCATGACTTCCTTTTGCACAATCGAGTACAGGTTGGGGATTGCCTTTTGTGAAAAGAAATTACGGCCGGGTACCTTCCACTGCGGTGTCCCAATAGCTACAAATTTTTTGAACGCCTCAGACTCAACCAGGTTGTATGGTAAAAGCTGGCGGGCTAATAGTTCGGACAAGCCAGCTGTCAGACGCTGGGCAAGGGGGTGACTTGGTGACATTGGCTTCTTACGCTCAAACATGTCCTTGACAGACACATGACTGTGGGCAGATGAGCGGGAACTGCTCAAGGCGAGAGACGGAGTGGCGGATGGTTGAGAGGGGGCAAGGAGGACAGCAGTGGTTGACGTGGCTGAAGATGCTGGACCAGGAGGAGGATGGCGGCTTAGAGTAGGCGTGCTGCTTGTACTCATGTGTTGATCCCATAGGCGTTTGTGATGTGAGATCATGTGCCTACGCAAAGCAGTTGTACCTAGGTGGGTGTTGGACCTCCCACGACTCAGTTTCCTTTGGCACAGGTTGCAAATGGCATCGCTGTTGTCAGAGGCAGACACACACAAAAAATGCCACACTGCTGAGCTCTGCAATGACGGCATTCTGGTGGTGGACACAGCATGCGTTGATTGGCGTGCTGTCGGGCTGACCCCGGGTACCGATGCATGCTGTCTGACTGTGCCACTAGCTCCTTGCGACGACCCCCCCCTGCTTCCAACTCGTCTCCTCCTCCTCCTCCTCCTCCTCCTCTCTGTCTCCCCATCTGAACTTTCGCCCTGTTCTTCTTCTTGCCGAGCGGGCACCCACGTGACATCCATGGACGCATCGTCATCATCAACCGCTTCGCTTGTATCTGACAACTCAGAAAAGGAAGCAGCAGCGGGTACAACATCATCATCATCACACCGTACCTCCATGTGTTTAATGCTGCCTGCCTGAGACATATCCCTGTTATCTACATCCTCTAGCAATAATGGTTGCGCATCACTCATTTCTTCAAACGGGTGTGTGAATAAAAGAGGGTACTAAAAGCAACAAGTGCCAAATACACACACCACTCCCTGTGTATCAAAACAGGCAATAATAATACTTATACATGTACAGGTGCATATAGGAGATGTTCCATATAAAAACCTATAGAGATAAAAAAATAGTACATAGTATAGCCTGTATATACAAAAGAAGGAAATGTGGAAGTGATTGAATACACTCACGAATTTCAGAGCCATGCCAGGCTCTGTATATGATGCCCAAGGGTGCCTCAGAAGGCTCTGTGGAGAATCTTGAATGGTATCCCCCAGAAGTAGGAAAAACAGCAGCAGAATGATGAATAAAAAAAATAATAAATTTATTGTAAATAAGAATTAAAATATTAACTGTGCAGGTCCCATATGGTGACACACAGAATCACAGTCATGCAGACGCGTTTCAACTCAGTCCGAGTTTTCATCAGTGCATAAAACATCCAGCTGCTGTTCCATTTTAAAATCACTGCTTGTTCTAATTGCCGGTCACATGGGCGGAAGTTCGGGTGGCCGGCGTCTGACGTCACTTCCTGTATTTCAGCAATCATTTTCCTGCTTGATTGTATTCAATGCATTTGCCCACTTGAAGCTGAAAACTCCATGTGATAAATGGGCATCTTGTATGGTTATTAGAGTGCATACAGGAACAATGATTTATACTAAGAAAAGTGACATAATTGTCTATACAGATAGCAGTAATCGTACAATGATCTGTATAAAGGACAAAATTAGTTGGTAAACAACATTATAAACACATAATACATTATGTCAGTTTCAGATAGATTTGTTAGTACATTTGCCCAAATGAAGCAAGGAGCTCCATATTGAGGATGGGCACCTTTCACATCTTATAAAGTGTGTACATATAGGTAGTCAATTGTAACATAAAAAGAGACATAACTATTTGTGCAAATAACAACAATAGTGCAATAATGCATACAAAAGGGGAAAAAAGAAGAATATATATGTATTAGTAAAAAACAACATATGGGCACATAGTGTATGGTATCTTAAAGGTATACATCACATCTAGGTTATATAAATGTAGCCCATATAGAATAGGATTAGTGAGTGAGATAAACTCCATAATAAAAAGTATATGTAAAATCTGTAAAGAAATATTAAAAATATATAAAAATATTTATATAAAAAAAAGAAGATTTATAATATATTATAAAAAGTGAGCCAACTCAAAATCTAAATTCAAACCCTTAGGGGATAAAGTATTTAATTCGAATATCCACCTACTTTCAATTTTGCAGAGTTCTTTGAAATTATCTTCACCCCTCCAATCCTTTTTCTTTTGGGCAATGGCAATAAAATTGACATATGAAGGATCACTGTTGTGACATTGTAAGAACTGTGCAGAAACACTATGTTTGGCATACCCCCTCTGTATGTTGCCCAAGTGTTCCAGCATGCGGGTTTTTAATGTTCTCGTGGTCATTCCCACATACTGGAGTCCACAAGGGCACCAGAGGAGGTATATCACATTACTAGAGTGGCAAGTGAGGATCGAATTGATCTTATATTCCTTTTTGGATATATTGGAAATAAATTTAGTGTGTGTGATGTAGAATTATTAAAAATCTTTATTGAATTTGTATTGAATTATTGTACTAACTCCATTTTAACCTCACACTGTGACAAACCCTCCATTTTGTCTACATAACCTGACTTCTCCATTTTAAAACTACATTACATGACAGAATTTCCCAGCACATTTAATACAATGAACAGAGACTGTATTTTCTATAAAGACATGACTAACTCAGGAACTGCTGAATTTCCCTATAACTTGCAACAAAGTATAGCCAAGGCCATGAGAACACTGTACTAATGAAATGTTCTATTCATAAGAGAACCTTGCACCTGACCACAAGACCTGACATCACTGACTGTGTAAAATGACGCTCAAGCCCCCCTTTCCACCGAGTAAACCTCATGCTAGGGAAGATGGCGCTTGAGCCCTCTGTCCCCACCCGTGTCCAGAACAATACCACCTATCGGTGGGTGGACACTTAGCTAACCACTTAGTTTTTGAGCCAATTAATTATATTGATAGGTGGACACTAACCCAGACACTTAACAATTAATCCAATTAATGATGTTTATTTACTGATATCTTGATAATCAATGATGACGCAAAATGCCTCTTAAAAGGGCCTGCGAGCCCGCTCTTGTCTCACTTGCCAATAAATTTCCTCGAAGTTATTTTAACCTGAACTCCGTGTGTCAGTCTGAATTACTTCAGCGTATATACGCAATTTAATTTTCTCTAATTTGGACAGGAACAGATAGACATTTAAACATCTTTGTTTATTGCTAAAAAATACCATAACAACTTTGGCGCCCAACGTGGGGCACCGGGCTATGTCTGGCCGGTGAGCCGTCCTAAGGAAGACGCTGTTGGACGGAGGAATCCGGGGGGAAGGAAAGGAGATTGATCACCTCCAGGTACACGGTAGAGACTTCTGCAGAGCCACCGGTATGTTCCGGCCCCTTGGATTGACCCGTCCACGTGTCTGTGACTGCTTCCCGGGAGGACATCAAAGACAGGTAATATCTTGTCCGGTGTCTCGTTACTCACTTGTTTACCTGCATTTAGTCTATCTGTTGCCTGGGTGTGTTTGAATTGGCCTGTTTTAGCTGAGTGCCCGTGTTGAGTGTTTGTTTGTTTTCCCCTTTTTGGGATAAAGGGGGGGTGGACCCGGGGGTTTTGCCTTGTGTCCTGTTGCCTGTTTACTCCTTTTAGGAGCCACGTGGCTGTGGCTGTAGGGAAAAAGGGGGGTGGACCTGTGGAAGTTTTCCTGGGGGTCTTCTTTGCCTGTTTACCCCTTTTAGGAGCCTCGTGGCTGTGGCTGTATGGAAAAAGAGGAGTGTTGGAACTGTGGAAATTGTGTAGACTCATAGTTTCCTGTGATCCTTCTTGTGTCACTTTGATAGCCTAGCTAGCCTCATTGTGCACGTAACTCTGCTTGCAGAGAGGTGGTAACCCACAGCTTCGAGCGCTGAGGCTGGTGGAATTCCAATTTTTGTATTTGTGGCGGGCGGATTCAAGCAGGCATTGCTTGTCTCCAGCACCACGTAGTAGTGAGACTTATGAGTGGGTTCATAGGGGCGCTACGGGAGTGAGGATAGAGGTGGCCACACTTAGTGGACTGCTGTAACGAGGGAGGCTAGACAGGATTCGGGTCGGAGAGGATTGCTGTTTCCTGTGGCCGCTGGTAGTGAGACTTGAGGAAGTCATTCCCCGAGCGGGGACACTACGAGGTTGAGAGAGGTGACTTACTTTGGTCACACGAGTAAAGGAAAGGAATTACTGTTGATTTTATTTGAACTGTGATGCATGCACTGTATTTCAATTGTATTGTTGTATTGTTTGTTTAATTAGGAGTCATTCAAACTCCTGTGTCTGTCTTTAAATTTCTCCTTACTTTTTACCTTTCCTACACTTCCTGTATTATTACTCTATCCACTCCTATTTCTCTTGATAGAGAAGTGATTGGTCACACACTTCTCACCTCGCTCCAATCCGTGTCTACCACCCCGGGTAGGCGGATTCAGTGACTAGTCTACGTTTTGGGAAGACGCACTTGAGGGGGACCCACCCTTCTTGAGTGGCAGTCGAGCATTGTAGACGTTCTGGTTCATTTTTCCTTTCTTTCCCTATATCTGGGACGCTGGTGTAGGGGAAAGGGGAATATGGGACAGGAATTGAGTAAGCCCGGTAAGGGCTGGCTCGCATGTGATTTAGTTGAAGACAGAGAGGGAGAGGAGATGGTTAAAGGTGTTGAAAGAATTGCTAAAGTGTGTAAAATTGCTGTGCCTTCATGTGGTAGATTGCAGCCAGAAAGCTGGCGTAGATTACTGACAGAGAAGAAAGGCAAGCTCACAGATAACGATTTATTAAAGACTGCTGAAGCGTGGTACAGAGTAGCGAAGGCTATTCAGCAGGAAGGTTGGGTTGAGGAAGAAATAAATCACAAAGGTGTGAAATTGTTTGTGTATCATAATAACTGTGTTGCTGAGGTATTCCCTCAGCCAGCGCCCCAAAATGGCGCCCAGGGGATGTCTATCCCCAAGGTTCAGTCAGCAATAGGTGATAGCCACCTGACTATGTTCCCCACTCCCAATCCTCCCGATGCCCATCCCATCACCTCCCCTGTCTGCCCGGTCCTGAATTCTGATGGATCTTTCTTTTCCCCTTCCCCGTCCCTAACATTCCCATCATCCTCATCCATCCCCACACTACCTTCTGTACCTAATCCTAATATTTCATCTGCCATTTCTTCTCTACACTCTCTCTCCGTTGATAATCCTACCCTCCCATCTGCATCCACCCAACTAATTAACCCCTCCTCCCTTGCTGCTACCAATCCTACTACACCCGCTCCGG
Organism: Pelobates fuscus; assembly: GCF_036172605.1. Classification (NCBI taxonomy): domain Eukaryota; kingdom Metazoa; phylum Chordata; class Amphibia; order Anura; family Pelobatidae; genus Pelobates; species Pelobates fuscus. The sequence goes on from NC_086318.1 coordinate 117,208,274, forward strand.
CTCCTCCTTCTACACCCACCTCTACTAATCCCTCTCCGCCCTCTCCCTTACCCGCCCCTACCACGACCCAATATCCCACCTCCTTCCCAAATCCCCACCCAACTCTCCTGCCCTCCCCAGCCTGGCCATACCCTTTCCCATATCCCATGGCCCTGCCCTATCCAAATTATCCATACCCCCTTCCCCAAGCCACTCCCCAGGTTCCGGTCATGCCCAGTCTGGCACAGTCTGCCCCGGATGTGCCCACATCCAACATGGCCGACACTTCTTCCCTTAACCCCAATGCAGCTTCCTTTCACGCCTCCAATATGGCGGCCCCCAGTCATTCAACACCCCTGATGCCGGTACTTCCCGGTGACTACTTATCCCAAGACTATGACCCACTAGCCACCCCCGCATCTGGGACTCCCTCCCATCCCCCGGTTCTGTCACCTCAAGCGGCCCCCTCACGTAGAAGGGCCCAGATCGTAGAAATAGAGGAGGAAGAGGATGACAGGGTATCCCAGGACTCATTGGAGGCTGCGGGAGCCTCAGCCCACCGTTCCATCGATGATCCTTTTGGACACAAGGGTCGGGGAGAATGGGCCCCTCCTAAATATGTTGCCTTTAACCCCACTCAAGCTAGTGCTTTAATGAAGTCACTCCCTGACCCAGAAAAGCAGCCTATGCCTTTTTACCGAGGGATAGTTCAAATTCAAAAGACATATTCCGCAGCATGGCGTGATTTACTAAGCATTTGTGCTATTAAAGCCGGGGATGCATATTGGCCCAGCATGGCCCGCCACCTCAGTACAGATCTGCTTGTAAGTGATGTTGATTACCCCTCCGGAGTAACTTTTTGCAACCAATTGAAAGACTGGCCTAAGGACAAACTTGCAGATCAGGCTGCTGGCCTCACTGATGTTATACAAGATAAAGGAGAATCAGTGGAAAGGTTTCATGCAAGACTGTATCAAATGTTTACAGATTTGGGGTTTGATCTTACTGACAAGATTCATTCACAAATGCTGTCAGGTGCGTTTGTCCAAGGTGTTAGAGACTCCATACGTAAGGGAATCATTGCTGCACGCCCTGAATATAAGGTTGTTCCTCTGGATACTTTACTCTTAGTTGCTAGGGGTCTGGAATCTGCCCAGACCCCCAGGAGACCCACCTCAGCTCCCCTCATGGTGTCCCGCTCCACTCCTGTCCCAAAAGGCACCAAACATGAGGATGGACATTGCTTTAATTGCAGGGCCAAGGGACACTTTAGAAGTGATTGCCCTGAACCCAAGAAAGAACCCAAGAGGCTGCCTAAGCCTGCCCCGGCTCCCAAAGCCACTAAAACAGTTCCAATAGTTGAGGAACCAGATGATTAGGAAATTGGCAAGCCTGTGTCATTAACCCCTGTCATGGCAGTGTCTACAGGGGACAAGGGGGGGCACTTGCTACAGTGACTTTACCCATTGAAGGCCAACCCACCACATTTCTTGTTGACACAGGTGCAGCCCGAAGTGTTCTACGAGAACAAGACCTGCCAGACCCATCTTTTCTGTCAAATATTGATGTCTCTTGTGTTGGAGTGGATGGCCAGCCAAGACACAGTCCTTTAACAACTCCACTACGAGTTGGCACTAGCCTGCTTGCTCGTTTTGTGGTATCCTCCACATGCCCAATTAACCTGTTAGGCGCTGATGTCCTCTCACGCCTGCAGGCATCTATCACCTTCACTCCAGATGGACAAGTAGAAATGTCTACACCTCTATCTGATTCAGACACCTCAGCCTTATGCTCCCTACCTCTGATGCTGCATTTAGAAGAGCCCCGTGGGGAAGCAGCAGAACAGAGGTCCAACTTTCCAGATGTGTTAAAAACAAAGGTGCCTGCTAAATTATGGTCCTCAGGCCCAGAGGACATAGGTCACCTAAATGTCCCACCTGTGGTGGTAAAGCTTATTCCAGGAGCTAAGTTACCAAGAAAACCACAATATCCTTTAAAACCAGCACAGGCTGCAGCCATTTCAATTCAAATCAAAGCACTCTTGGAGAAGGGTGCTCTAGTGAAATGTAAATCAGAATGTAATACTCCATTATTTCCTGTGAAGAAGAAAACTCCAAAAGGTGAGCCAGAAAAGTACAGGATGCTCCAGGATCTCCGTGCTGTCAATGAAGCAACTGTCCTGGACACCCCTCTTGTACCAAACCCTCACACTCTGCTCTCTGGAGTCCCACCATCTGCAAAGTACTTCACAGTCATTGACCTGGCTAATGCCTTTTTCAGTGTTCCACTGGACCCAACCTGTCAATACCTGTTTGCTTTCACCCATGAAATGCAACAGTATACCTGGACTGTCATGCCCCAAGGGGCACAAAATTCTCCAAGTCAATTTGCAAGAGCCATGTGCACCATCCTTGACCTGATGTAGATTAATTTAGAAATAAACAAATATGTTTAAATGTCTATCTGTTCCTGTCCAAATCTGAGATGATTAAATTGCGTATACGCAGAAGTAAGCTCACACTGACACATGGAGTTCAAGTTAAAAGCACTTCAGAAAATTTAATGCAATCTGGGTGGAAAACAGTTATGCAGATCTTTTTAAAGGCAAAATGACATCATCATTGAATATCAGATAATAACAAATAAACATCATTAATTGGATTAAACGTTATGTGACTATATCAGTGTCCACCCATCAATATTATTAATTGGATCAAAAACTAAGTGGTTAGCTTCGTGTCCACCCACCAAGAGGTGGTATTATTTTGGACACGGGTGGGGACAAGGGGGTCTTGAGCGTCATTTTACACGGTCGGTGATCTCAGGCCTCGTGGCCAGGTGCAAGGTCTCTTATGAATAGAACATTTCATTACTACTGTGTTCTCATGGCCTTCAAATTATACTATGTTGCAAGTTAAGGGAAAGTCAGCAATTCCTGTGTTAATCATGTCTTTATGGAAAAATACAGTCTTTGTCTATTGTGTTAGATGTGCTGAGCAATTCTGTCATGTAATGTAGTTTTCATATGGAGAAGTCAGGTTATGAGGACAAAATTGAGGATTTGTCACAGCATCAGGTTAAAATGGAGTTAGTGCAATAATTCAATACAAGTACAATAAAGACTTTTTAATAATTCTACATCAGTCCCCCCTATGAAATGTTAAATTCTAAGAGATAAAAACTTTATTGGTTAGTTTCAGAGGACAGGTTAGCCCAAAGGCACAAAACCCTATGAAGTAACGGTTCTTAAAGTCTTCTTAGTTCTTCGGAGGGACATCATAAATAGACAAGCTTACATTACCATATGGACCTGTGTTATCTGGAATATAGGCACAACAAGTCATGGTGACAGGTAAACGTTGTTGGTTACAATAGATATAATAAATGCAAATCAAAATATTATTATTATTAGCAGTGACGGTTGGGAAAATGGACTCAAACTTTCCTTTTACTGCAAAATCATCTGGTACCCCCCTTGGCACACCTATGGCATCAATATATATATATATATATGTGTGTGTCAAACTTTCCCTTTAGAGGGGTGCTCCTCTTTATGTTCTGAAGCATGAATGTGGTGTGTCAAGAGTACCTTGTCATGTATTATGTGTATGGACATAATAACCTTGGCTAGGGCGCATTTGCTTATGCATTGTAGTATTAAACCTGTCCCACGCTACATCAGCGTAGGTGGACTCGGATCATTTAGTCAATATTAATATCACCACAAACTCAGGATGGGCAAATAATCCTGAGGGAGCTTGGCGTTTGGATCTCTTTAGCTTCACGAGGTCTCCTTTTGGGGTCCTCGGCTTTCCATCGATGGCAGGTGGTCAGGCATTATTATGGCCATCAAACACCTACTTGTTGGTATCTTTTTTTCTTTAGAGTCAAAAGTGTGTCAAAATCAACAAATGTTACTTCTCATGTTGCAGAGAGAGAGAGAGAGTCTTGAATCTGGAACAATGAATCCACTGAGTGATCTCTGCAACTTTCACAATGCACTATTGGGTATATGGTCTTGGTTGTCACATTGATGACCGGCTAGGCTTCTGGCCATCCTGACAAAATGTCTATTATAACTAGTGCATATTTGACCCAGTAGCTCTTTGTCACCTGGATTCTTGAAAGGGATATTGAGAGTTAGCTAGGTGCTTAGGAGTATTTAGAGATCAAAGAGTTCATGAGGGTCTTGGATAGGTATAAAGTTCCATGGGCTCACTGCCCAGTACATGTTTTTGGGTAAACAGAGCTTGAGAGCGTTGGAGTACAGCCCGTCTTCAAGGGTTGCCCCTTTCTGTTTTCCCAGCTTTGTATTTCTTCAGGGTCAGTAGCTGTTTGTCATTCTTTCAGAAGCTTGAGATCTGTAGGTAGGATCTACATGGTGAGTATAGAAGTTTCTTTAGCGGACACCATTCTGTCCACTTCCCTTGGTGCACTTGTGGCTTGGTTGGCAGCTTTTAGTCAGCTGAGTGATGCTTCTTATCTTCCAGATTGATCCAAAATAATGTGCTGCACCCAGGGCATATCTTGAGTCAGTGTAGGTATTGGCATGTCTTCCTTTAGGCATTTTGTATGCCACTGAGAAGGCTGTCAGTTCAGCGTCTTGAGCAAATGTGAGTGAGGAAAGTGAAGATGCTTGACGTACCTGATCTTCTGTAGCAACAGCAAATCCAGTATGGTACCTTTCCTCTTTATCCGCAAACAGAGTGGAGTCAGGATCTGGTAAAGCTACTGCATGCTCTGTTGAGAGGTGTCTTGTTTCTTCTTTCATCTGTTCAAAGCAACCATGAGGAGCAGTAGAAGAGGTTTCCTCACCTATTTCTGTGTGAGATTGGGGGGTATTTGTCTTTCTATTTACAGTTCTCTTGCTGACCCCCCCTCTGTAGAGAGTTGCAAATTGATTGTTAGTGTTTCATGTGTTCCTTTCATGAGATTTCTGGGGCCTTAATGAAGAAAAAACATGAGGGACAGCCACCTCCCTTACAGGTGTCTTACTTCCATGGGAATCTGGGTCAGGACCGCACTATTTCCTTGAGAGTGCCCAAAACAGTTCTTTCATGTCTGAATAATTTTAATTTTTCGTTAGTGTGGTATTCCCCCCTGGGAAGTGGCGGAAGAGTGGCCAGAGCAACCTTTCTTCAAAATATAATGTTGTCAGGTAGAGGCAGAGTTGTCTATGAGCGGAGGAAATTGGTAAGGAATAAGAAGGGAGGAAGCATATAAAGGATATAGATATGGTGGTGGGGAGATGGAAGAATGAGTAGTGGATAGAGTGAGAGGGAAGAAGGTGGAGTAGGAGGAGGAGAAGGCGGAGTAGAGGGAGGAGGAGGAGAAGGAGGAATAGAGGAGAAGTAGGAGGAGAGAGGAGAAGGTGGAGTAGAAGGAGAAAGTGGAGTAGAGGGAGGAGTAGGAGGAGGAGAAGGAGAAATAGAGGGAGGAGTAGGAAGAGGAGGGAGGAGTAAGAGCAGGAGGAAGGGGTAGGGGGGGTAGAGGAGAAGGAGGAGGAAAGAGGAGAAGGTGGAGTAGAGGAAGGAGTAGGAGGAGAAAGTGGAGTAGAGGGAGGAGTAGGAAGAGGAGGGAGGAGTAAGAGCAGGAAGAAGGAGTAGGAGGAGGAGAAGGTGGAGTAGAGGAAGGAGTAGGAGGAGAAAGTGGAGTAGAGGGAGGAGTAGGAGGAGAAAGTGGAGTAGAGGGAGGAGTAGGAAGAGGAGGGAGGAGTAAGAGCAGGAAGAAGGAGTAGGAGGAGGAGAAGGTGGAGTAGAGGAAGGAGTAGGAGGAGAAAGTGGAGTAGAGGGAGGAGTAGGAAGAGGAGGGAGGAGTAAGAGCAGGAAGAAGGAGTAGGAGGAGGAGAAGGTGGAGTAGAGGGAGGGGCAGTAGGGGAAAGTGGGGGACTGCAGATGAAGGGGAGGGATCGGTGGGAGGAATAAGCGGGGGTGGGCAGGTAAGGGAGCAGACAGGTGATGTAGCAATGGAGGATACATCAGAAATCAAGACTAGGTAGAAATGCAATGGAGGCTGCAAATAGCCCATGTACAACAACTATTAACTGGCCCTAAGCTTTCCCTAGAGAAAAATAATAAAAGGCTAACATGCTCATCTTGTCTCCACAAGCCTCGAACGTTTCACTCCCATGGGTGGCCCATGATGGCTTGCCCACCACTTCTCCACACGGGGTCTTGTGCCCGCGGAGACAGACGCTATCCCTGACTCTCGTTCTTAATTTAATAATTTATATCTAACATCTCAAAATGTAATTCCTACTTATATCACAAATATACATTATCAGTGAAGAGTAGAATAAATTTTATCCCATTTACGAGACATTGTTTATTAGAAACTTCTTTTAGTAATTGTTCTTTAAGATAACCCCTCTTCCAGCATGTTATCAATTTTTTTTTTTTTTTTTTTATACAAAGTTCAAACACACTTGTTCACAGACACTTTCCTGATATAGGGAAACTAATAGTAGGATTCACGATATATATATGGGCGGATATGACCTCACTAAGGGCAGAGTGAGGGCAGGAGCCAGGACTGACGTGTCTCTTTAAGGACAACCTTCTTTTGTTCTAGGGGCCATTTTCTTTTAGGGCATTTCAGCTGACAAATGAAAGCATTATACATTTAACAGCCCGTGAAGTTTTGAAATAACATGATGCAAAAAAAAATAAATAAATAAATAAATAAATAAATAAATAAACTCACGGGATGCAAACAATATACCTACAGCCATTAATCACTTTTCCTCTTCACAATCTAGCTTAACAACTTTGCATATTCCCTCTATCCACATTGCATAGTAATGCAACAAATCACACTTGCCTTTACATTTTTAACTCGTCCAAATAATTCTCTATTCCTGCATCAGATTCACTTTCCTAACCTTCGTAATCAACACTGAGCTATATCCCCGACTCCCTATCTTATACACCAGTCTTGTAGAAAATACTTTGCACCGCGAAAGGAAATACAGCCTCAGAAAGGTGGAATGTATTTTTGTGAGCTAGTCTCCCACTCGATCCTCCACTGCTTTATCACAAAACACAAAAAAAATCCATTGCTAACTCTCAACAGTAATTCAATACAAGTACAATAAAGACTTTTTAATAATTCTACATCAGACCCATGGCAAGCTGAACACCCAGAAGTTGTATTGCTCCAGTATGTGGATGATTTGCTGCTCTGTGGAGATGATATACCCACAACTGAAGACTGTTCAATTAGTCTCCTTTGCTATTTAGCAGAACAAGGATGCAAAGCTTCACTTCTCAAGCTGCAGTTCTGTCAACCTTCAGTAATTTTCCTTGGTCATTGCCTATCTCAAGGTACCAGACATCTCACTCGGGACCGAGTCAGAGCAGTTCTGGATATTCCACCTCCAAGGACTTCAAAATCTCTTCATGCCTTTTTAGGCCTAATTTCCTACTGCAGAGCATGGATCCCAGAAGCCTCTCTGCTTATGCAACCTCTCTATGATGCACTCAAGTCAGACCCATTCTGCCTGACTAATGAAGCTCTGGAAAATTTCAACTCCCTAAAACGTGCCATTGCTTCTGCTCCTGCCTTGGGCCTACCAGACTATACCAAACCCTTCAAATTGTTTGTCTCTGAAAGACAAGGCCATGCTACAGGAGTTCTTACCCAAACTAATGACTTAAGAGGCCGCCAAAGGCCTATTGGATATTTTTCTTGCCAGCTGGATATTGTGGCCAGAGGGACTCCTTCCTGCCTTAGGGCTGTTTTTGCTGCAAGATAACTTATTGAAAGAACTGCAGACCTGGTCCTCGGCCACCATCTGGTTGTTTTGGCCCCTCATGACATCTCTGCCATTATCAACCAAGTCCAGCTCAAGCACGTGTCACCTGCCAGACACCTGCGTCTACAATGTCATCTTCTTCTGCCTGACAACATTTCCATACAGAGATGCCAAGTTCTTAATCCATCCACTCTTCTTCCACTCCCTGAGGGGGGTATCTACTATGGGTTTATCATGGATGAAACCTACATCTACCTTCTCTGTGGGTGCATCAAGAGAATGCATCCAGATTTAACATTTCATGAAAATGAGACACCTCTCTGTGAAGGCCCAGATTACGCCTTCTGTACCATGTGGTACAAGCACAACATTACTCCTGAACCTTGCTATGAAGATGAGCTTTATCACTGGATTGATGTGAAGCTCACTGCTCAAGATTTCTATTGTGACTCTGAAGGCAATAGCATGGTCCTGATCCAACTACCTCTAGAACTCAATTACCTGTACTGTCATTGGGATACTGCTATCCCACATATCCCCGTTACCAAGTTAAAAACCAGGTCATGGAATGATCTTGGGCCCATGGCAAAATTATGGGCCACCATGGATGAATCACAGCTACAGGAAAATCGTATTGCCAAATACCCAACAACTGATCTTCTAGAAGCATGGCCACGCCATTTCCTGGAAAAAGAATTTCAAGATCTGGTCATAGTGAATGATTATGACCCAGAAACACCTCATGACTGTTTTGAACAGATGAAAATGGAGACAGTGCACTTACCAACTGTGCATGAGAATCCATTACCAGATCCAGATTTTACCCTGTTTGTGGACGGTTCAAGGTATGCTGATGAAGAAGGAAAATTCCATACAGGGTACGCCGTAACCACAACAGATGAAGTTATCAAGTCATCATCTTTACCACCTGCGATGTCTGCGCAGGAAGCTGAATTACAAGCCCTGACCTCAGCATGCAAAATTTCCGAAGGAAAACGTGCCAACATCTATACAGATTCAAGATATGCTCTGGGTGTGGCACATGACTTCGGCCTCATTTGGAAGACAAGAGGATTTCTTACCACTGCCGGTACACCAGTCAAACACAGCTCTGCAATCAAGGAGCTAATGGATGCCCTCCTACTCCCTGAAGAAGTGGCCGTTTTGAAAGTCAAGGCACATGGGAAGTTAGATACAGATGAAGCAAAGGGCAACCATTTGGCTGACCAGGCTGCTAAGCAAGCAGCCAGAGATTTGCAGGAAGTGGATGAAGAAGTGTCCGGACAAGAAGAAGAAGTTCCTATTTTTACCTTGCAAACTCTTCCTACTGACCTAAGAATTTTGCGAGAACAGCAAGCTGCAATTACCCCCGAAGAAATCCAGAAATGGAAGAAGAAAGGAGCTGTCCTAAAGGACGGAATATACTACAACAACTTCAAATTCTGCCTTCCGAAAAATGTATATCCAGCAGTTGTCCAATGGGCACATGGACCTGCACATTTGTCAAAAGACCTAATGGCCGCCCTCATACAAAAGTATTATGAAGCACCTGGAATCACAACATTGATCAACAGCTTCTGCAGGGCCTGTGTCATTTGTGCAAAATGCAATCCAGGAAAACCAATCAAGGTGCCTTCAAAACACCTGGCAAAACCCATGTACCCATTCCAGAGAATTCAAATTGACCATATCCAAATGCCCAAGAGTGGGCCTCATGAATATGCACTAGTCATAGTGGACATGTTCTCAGGCTGGCCAGAGGCCTACCCAGTGGCCAGTATCACTGCAAAAACAACCGCAAGACGCCTACTTACAGACATTGTATGTAGATTCGGACTTCCAGAAGTCATTGAAAGTGATCAGGGCCCAGCTTTTACAGCAACAGAGACTAAAGAAATTTGGACTGCTCTGGGGGTGACCCTAGCCTTTCACACCCTTTACCACCCACAAAGTAGTGGTAAAGTAGAGCGCATGAACAGCACTTTAAAAGCCAGAATGTTAAAAATGTCACAAGAAACAAAGATGCCCTGGCCAGAAAGCCTGTCAATAGCTTTATTCAGCGTTAGGCACACACCTAGAGGGAAGCACTCATTATCCCCATATGAGATTCTATTTGGGACAGCACCCAGACTAGGTTGTTATTATCCGCAACAGTTACAGCTTCAATCAGATGTTTTAGTAGACTATGTAACTGAACTTGCAAGTGCCTTAAACAAAATACATGCCCAAGTTTTCTCTTCAATTCCAGATCCCGATTTGGATACAGGTACCCACAACCTGCTTCCCGGAGATTGGGTTCTGGTCAAGAAATTTGTGCGGAAAAATACCCTGGAACCAAGATTTGACGGTCCATTCCAAGTTCTCTTGATCACCGCAACCTCCGTCAAATTGGCCGGCAGGCCACATTGGATCCACGCTTCCCACTGCAAGAAGTCTCCTGCCCCAGAGGAAGCAGATACCGCACAACCATGTACCTCTGGTACATCATCTCCTTAATTAGTCTAATTAAGGCCCAGCAAGTAGCCATCACCAAAGATGTTAGTGGGTATACCTTCTGGTATAATTCATCATGTACCCACGTGGCTACTTATACCTTTGATTATTGTGACATCGTAGAATGCCCATTCCCTACATCACAAATTCAGAATATCTATAGAGATATCCCTCATGCAAAAGACCCATATGTTTGTGTAGTTGACAAACAATGGGGGCACAATTGTGACCATTGGGGGGCGGCAGGATGGAATGCCGGGCCTGCCTGGGGTTACAAACCAAAAAGTGCCTTATCTAAAGTAGATGATCATGGTAGATCCCTTCTCCAGAGAATGACTTTGAGAAAGCCTGGGGGGGGGGGGTACACCAATGAAATTAATCCTCAATATTGAGCATCCAAGTCCAACAGATGCAGACCAATATGTAATGGGAATGTATTGGAAAAAGGGTTCCTATCACAAATTAGGGCATTTCTACCTCAAAGATATGTGCAACTCTTCTGAGTGGCAAGGGGCCACCCATATGGTCCCTAATCCATTAAAACCACACATCCAGACCTTTCAAGACATGATGGCCATTGCTAGCCCCACCTTTGAAGATACCATGGCCGCTGAAACAGGTTTTAATGATGTTAATCTATGGTTAGAATGGATGAAATATAATGCCAATAAGCATAACAAGACCGCATGCTATGTGTGTGGCGGTGCCCGGCCTCATCTGGGCACCGTGCCTTTAACCCTGCCAGTAGATATAGAAGAATGTGTTTTGAGTATTTTTGCCTATCACTACGATTTCAACAGGTCCATATGTAAAGCATGGACAGTAGAGTATCCTCTTCTAACCAAGGATGTCAAACCCCCAGATGGTATTACAGTATATAAAGGTAATTACACTTGTTATGCTAATTATGATGGAATTGGTAGATTCTTGGGTAACTTCTCTAAGGGGTATTGTGCTACCTACAGAAATGTCTCCATGAACTTGTTGCAGTTTCATACTAGGTCATTAGGGGATATTTACTGGTTGTGTGGGGATTTACAGCTAAGATCCAGAATGGACAAAGAATGGTGGGGGGAGTGTACTTTGGCTAAAGCCATCATGCCCATACACATTATCTCTGACACACACCTCAACACCCAGTCACACTAAGGTTAAGCGCGAAGCCCCAGTAAAAGGAAGTTTTGATCCTCACATTTATATTGATGCCATTGGGGTGCCTAGGGGGGTGCCCAATGAGTTTAAAGCAAGAGATGAAGTTGCCGCAGGATTTGAATCACTTTTTACCATAGTTACCGCGAACAAGAATTTAAATTGGATAAACTACATTTATTATAACCAACAGCGCTTTGTTAATTATACCAGAGATGCCCTCCAGGGATTAGCCGAACAGTTGCAGGCCACATCCCAAATGGCCTTCCAGAATAGAATGGCCTTAGATATGATTCTAGCCGAAAAAGGAGGAGTATGTAAAATTTTGCCCGACACCATGACATGTTGTACCTACATCCCAGAAAACACAGGCCCTAATGGTAAAGTTACCTTAGCCATAGAAAAATTGAATGAGCTCTCTGAAGAGTTAAAAATGAATTCTGGGATAAAAGATCCCTGGGAAAGATGGTTTGGTTGGATGACAGGATGGCAAAAGGCTTTAATGCATATTGGTATAGCAATACTAATTTTTCTTTTTATCTTTGCTCTTCTCTTTTGTTGTATCCTCCCTTGTCTGAGAAAATCCCTCATGAAGACTGTTGACCAAGCGGCACCCACTTTCACACATCTCGAAGTTGATGACCAAGATTTCCAAGATCTCAACTCACCCTGTTTACCGCTGCAAACTATCCCTTTTGTTGATAAAGTGCGAGAATTCTAGGAAGGGACCAGCTTAGGGACAGCATCTGTCAGTGAATGGTAAAGGCCCCGTGGGGAGAAGTGGTGGGCAAGCCACCATGGGCCACCCATGGGAGTGAAGTGTTCGAGAGCCATACTGACGATGAGTTAGCCTATTAGGGTCAGAATCAGGGACAGAATTGCACTTTGCATTAACACCTAGCTAGCGGCCACAGGGTTTCTGTGCCTTTGGGCTAACACGTCTTCTGGTATTAACAAATAAAGTTTTATCTCTTAGAATCTAACATTTCATAGGGGGGACTGATGTAGAATTATTAAAAATCTTTATTGAACTTGTATTGAATTATTGTACTAACTCCATTTTAACCTCACACTGTGACAAACCCTCCATTTTGTCTACATAACCTGACTTCTCCATTTTAAAACTACATTACATGACAGAATGTCCCAGCACATTTAATACAATGAACAGAGACTGTATTTTCTATAAAGACATGACTAACTCAGGAACTGCTGAATTTCCCTATAACTTGCAACAAAGTATAGCCAAGGCCATGAGAACACTGTACTAATGAAATGTTCTATTCATAAGAGAACCTTGCACCTGACCACAAGACCTGACATCACTGACTGTGTAAAATGACGCTCAAGCCCCCCTTTCCACCGAGTAAACCTCATGCTAGGGAAGATGGCGCTTGAGCCCTCTGTCCCCACCCGTGTCCAGAACAATACCACCTATCGGTGGGTGGACACTTAGCTAACCACTTAGTTTTTGAGCCAATTAATTATATTGATAGGTGGACACTAACCCAGACACTTAACAATTAATCCAATTAATGATGTTTATTTACTGATATCTTGATAATCAATGATGACGCAAAATGCCTCTTAAAAGGGCCTGCGAGCCCGCTCTTGTCTCACTTGCCAATACATTTCCTCGAAGTTATTTTAACCTGAACTCCGTGTGTCAGTCTGAATTACTTCAGCGTATATACGCAATTTAATTTTCTCTAATTTGGACAGGAACAGATAGACATTTAAACATCTTTGTTTATTGCTAAAAAATACCATAACATGTGTGTCTTTCTTAGATTTTGTTCTTTTGCAAGCTTTTTTTTTTTTTTTTGCAAGCAATTCTTTTTTTTTATATAAATATTTTAATATATTTTTAATATTTCTTTTACTTCTCTTCTTTTTTGTATCTATCTACTATTCCCCAACAAGTGTAGGCTGCTCCAGTCCATTTAACCCCTTAAGGACCAAACTTCTGGAATAAAAGGGAATCATGACATGTCACACATGTCATGTGTCCTTAAGGGGTTAAAGATGGAATTATTTGAAAAAAGAAATAATTGGCAGGATAATTTGGCCAGAAAATTCCATTGTAAATCAGAACCCATTAAGTTTCGTGAATATGATTTTGATTACACTTGTGACTCATTACACAAATTATTGATTAAGGAAACAAAGATCAAATGGGAAATTTTCACCATGGAAAAATATCTAACAGAGAATATTACCCCAAGGGGTTTAAGGTTCTTTAAGAAACCTACCTTTGATCAGGACGATGATGGATTCATGGAGATTTGGAATTCAGCATTGGAATCCTTCTCCGCTCGTATGATGTCCATCATCGTCCAACAAAGGAAACGTAATCTTATTAAATTAGATAGGGAAATTAACGAGATTAATGAGAAACTCCAACCAATGTTAGGCACTGAAGAGGTTAATACCTCTCTCAAAAAAATTCAAGAAAATATAGACAAGCAGGAAGAAGAGGTTGTCTCTATTAAGAAAAGTAAATACATTAGGGATAAGCATGATTATGCTTATAATAGAGTTCGTTCATTTGCTAGGCATAAAAGAAATTATCCCAGGAATTCTAACCCTGGAGTTAAACCTAGTGGATATATTAGGAACCATAATGGAGATAATCAAAACTCATACCAAAAATCTTACCGTAAGGAGTTTAATAAACCAGCTTTTAGGGATTCACCTAAAACTAGTGGTGCAAATAGAACACAGCTCTTTAAGCGAAATCAGCAACACACTCCTAATTATGGAAGTAGATATAGACCCCTAACGGATGATACAATAAGTGAAAATACAAATTATACCACTAAAAGTAAAGCCAAACCCTATGCCGGAACTTCCCAACAGTCATCCACTTCTTTTTTAGTACAGGACCAACCCCCCTGCCCACAAAGGTCCAAAAGACTGTGGGGACAGGGAGAAGGGGACGTAGAGCAGGAAGAATTTTGGACTATGAAAAAAAGAGGGAAAAACCATCATTAGGTATTTTTAACCTTTCAAATAAAATACTAACAAATAAAGAATTAGAAGTCCTCAATAAGGGCTTAAAATTCGCACCGACTAGTACTAATAAACCCTTCAACACCTTCATAGATATTCATAAATTTATTCGAAAACTTTGTCTAAAGAAACATTTTAAGAAATCCCCTACCAATGTATTAAGGGAAACTAATAATGACAACTTTATACATACAAATTTAAAAGACAAAACTCATTTTTTTCCAAAAAATCACATTAGTGGAGAAATGAAAGTTTTTGAGAAACTAGTAACTAATGATGTGAGACAGATATCTAAAAAGAAAAAAAAGTAATCTAAATCATTCTCAAATTAAAGCCCTAAGAGATCTTCAACAAGATCACAACATTATTATTAAGCCAGCAGATAAGGGTGGAGGCATCGTTGTGCTGAATGTTGCGGACTATTTGGAAGAAGTATACAGACAGCTCAACGATGCCTCCACCTATGTTAAACTTAAAGCTGACCCTACTCCAGAAATAAGAAAGAAATACACCTCACTACTAAGTAAAGGTATGGAAGATGGGATTCTCAACAAACATGAATATAGATATTTAAATATATCGGTATGTCGTATACCAGTTCTTTATATTCTCCCAAAAATTCATAAGGACACAAAGAAGCCTCCCGGAAGGCCCATAGTATCCGGGATAGGATCCCTTTTGAGTAGGCTATCTGAATACATAGATAGACAACTCCAACCTTTGGTGACATCTCAACCAACCTACCTTAGGGACTCCACACAGTTATTAAAGATCCTACAGAACATTCAATGGGAAGAAGATTTTTATCTGGTCACATGTGATGTGACCAGTTTGTATACTATCATTTCACATGAGCTGGGCTGTGAAGCTATCAAACACTTTTTGACACACAGTAACAAGTTTGTTGAGAACCAGATTGACTTCATTATAGATAGCATTAATTTAATCCTTACCAATAATTTCTTTTGGTTCGATGGTTCCTTTTTTTTTACAGTTAGTCGGTATTGCGATGGGGACCAGATTCGCTCCCAGTTATGCTAATTTGTTTATGTCTCACTGGGAAGGTACTTTCCTCCCAGTCCTGGATGACATGGGGGCGGGTCTGGTCCTCTATCGCAGATATATCGATGATATTTTCTTTATATGGAAGGGGTCCAGAACTTCTTTGGATATCTTCTTGGAGGGTCTTAATGATAATTGCAGAAACATTGTTTTGACTAGCCAAATTAGTCAAACGTCAGTTCAGTTTTTAGATCTAGAGATTTATATCTCCAACAACCATATCCTCACTAGAACCTATTTCAAACCGGTGGATGTCAATGGGTACATTGACACCACGAGTTGCCATTACCATCCGTGGTTGCGCAATGTACCCAAAAGTCAATTTAACCGTATTTTCAAAAATTGCAGTGACATTAAGGAATATGAGGAACAGGCGGGACGATTCAAAAACTTTTTTGTCGAAAAGAAATATGATCCAACCACTCTAGATC
This sequence comes from Pelobates fuscus, assembly GCF_036172605.1. Lineage (NCBI taxonomy): Eukaryota > Metazoa > Chordata > Amphibia > Anura > Pelobatidae > Pelobates > Pelobates fuscus. Next base: position 117,224,153 of record NC_086318.1, read on the forward strand.
ACCAAATTCAGGAAACTAAACAACTAAATAGAGAGTCCTTATTAGAATATAAAGATAGACAAGCAACTAAACAAACAGAGGAACCCCTTTTAATTTTGGACTATTGTGGTGATGCTAAACATATAAAATCAATTGTTCAGAAACACTGGCACATTCTAAAAACCGATGAAGGCCTTAATAACATCATTAGTGAAAAACCAAAAATTGTATATAGAGGCACAAAAAATCTCCAAACTCTATTGGTTACAAACCATATAAAAACTCAGACTGCTAATACCAATGTTTTTAACCAAAAATATGGCTTTTACCCATGTAAAATGTGTACAGTTTGCAAAAGAACAAAATCTAAGAAAGACACACACACTAAATTTATTTCCAATATATCCAAAAAGGAATATAAGATCAATTCGATCCTCACTTGCCACTCTAGTAATGTGATATACCTCCTCTGGTGCCCTTGTGGACTCCAGTATGTGGGAATGACCACGAGAACATTAAAAACCCGCATGCTGGAACACTTGGGCAACATACAGAGGGGGTATGCCAAACATAGTGTTTCTGCACAGTTCTTACAATGTCACAACAGTGATCCTTCATATGTCAATTTTATTGCCATTGCCCAAAAGAAAAAGGATTGGAGGGGTGAAGATAATTTCAAAGAACTCTGCAAAATTGAAAGTAGGTGGATATTCGAATTAAATACTTTATCCCCTAAGGGTTTGAATTTAGATTTTGAGTTGGCTCACTTTTTATAATATATTATAAATCTTCTTTTTTTTATATAAATATTTTTATATATTTTTAATATTTCTTTACAGATTTTACATATACTTTTTATTATGGAGTTTATCTCACTCACTAATCCTATTCTATATGGGCTACATTTATATAACCTAGATGTGATGTATACCTTTAAGATACCATACACTATGTGCCCATATGTTGTTTTTTACTAATACATATATATTCTTCTTTTTTCCCCTTTTGTATGCATTATTGCACTATTGTTGTTATTTGCACAAATAGTTATGTCTCTTTTTATGTTACAATTGACTACCTATATGTACACACTTTATAAGATGTGAAAGGTGCCCATCCTCAATATGGAGCTCCTTGCTTCATTTGGGCAAATGTACTAACAAATCTATCTGAAACTGACATAATGTATTATGTGTTTATAATGTTGTTTACCAACTAATTTTCTCCTTTATACAGATCATTGTACGATTACTGCTATCTGTTTACTACGATTACTGCTATCAGGCATGATGTGGACAAATTGACATGAAATTAACATGAAGGAATTTAAACTTATCTACTGTGCCCTGCTGTGATTTCTGTTCCCAGTACCCTTTAGTGCATTTCTTGATTCCTTGTGTATATTCTGGTATTGACCATGGCTTGGTTATTGCCATGTGTTTATCTTTAACCCTTTCCTGTGTTGTATGCCTGTTTGACTGATTTCTGTGTACATGAATCTGGCTAGTTCTTGTTTTCACTGTCTCTTTGTTACCATGACATCTGCTTGTATTTTGACTATGCTATTCTGTCTATCTAATATTAAGTCTGGCCACTCTAAGGCCCAGAATCTGAGGTGTCGGGTGCAGCTAGCCAGATACAGGGGCATGTGTGAGGGGTGTCTAGTATAGTTAGAGGGATGTGGAGTGGTAGTCTAAATATGGAAGTGGAGAGTTGTATAAATAAGGAGCAATCTTATCCCACATCTATTTTATATTTTGCTAGGTAACAGTTCCCCTCCATTCTAACCTTCTTTGGTATCATCCGATGTTTGTTTGTTGTAACTTGTTTTTCTTGCCACAGCAGGCAGGGATTTTCCTTGCCAATCGGGGTTGGACTGGGAGTTCAATGGGAATGAAGGAAATTGGGGTCTATCCCTCTCCTAACCTCTGGTAAAAAGGTATTGGTTTAGCGGATATGCGCACAGAGTCAAAAGCCGGCTGGAAGTTAGCATAGTGTGTTTGTTGGAACTAGGGGGGAGGGCAGGCGCCCAGGAGAGTTTGGTTTATGATTGATATAGAATGGCAAAGATGTGTATATGTTTGCTGTTAAAGTTATAAAGTTATATATTATATTAATATATTGAGTTTATTATTAAACAATATTTGTTGGTTACATTTTTGATAATATAGTTGTGGCCTATTTTCACCAGTCAAGTGAAGCAGCGGGTGGGGGCCCTAAATAACAATAGGGGGGACCTATTGCCGCCCCCTGCCTCAACTATGAGCGGCAGGTGGGGGCCCTTAATGAAAATGTAGGGGGGGACCTATTGTTCTCCCCCTGGCCCTCACCCCTGAGTGGTGGGTGGGAGCCCTAAATAACAATGGAGGGACCTGTTGAAAGATGTGCTAAATAGGAGCCGGTGGTCCCAACCTACTCTAATGCCAGGAGTATGAATGTAGAACCGTATTTAGAAGTAGTTAGGGAATGATTAGTATGTCAAGTGTCTTGATTACCTGGTTTGAATGTTGGCGTGACATGATATAGTGTTTGTACCTTCTTAAATCTTCCTTGAGGAGACATGATTTGCCAGTCTGATTAGTTGTGATCATGGAGTTGTAGGGTTCCGGAACCCTTGTACGGTTGCAGGCACATAGATTTAAGACCTGGTTGTGTGGTGAGGATGCTGTTTAGGGAGTCTGATACTTCCCACAATTCCCATCTGTGGACGTACGTTACTGTAGAGTGATAAACCAATATTATCTTTTGATATTTTAAGACAGGGTATGGTTTGTGTCACGGTAATATACCCCAACACGCAGGAATAGTACAGATAGTCAGGAGACAAGAAACCAGGGTTCGTCTTACCGGACCTTAGAATGGCCGGACTTGACGAGAAAAAGCAAGACAGAGTCTAGAACAAGCCGAGGTCAAGGGAACAGAGAGACAGCGTAACGTAGAACAAGCCGAGGACTGGTACACAGAGGACAAAATAGCGGATAAGCAAGCAAGGATAAAGAGAGAGCGGAGTCAGGAACAAAGCCAAGGTCAAGCACCAAAAAACCAACTGAACGATACAAGCACTAAAGGGAAACTGGACAGAAACCACGATAGGGCAAGGAGCAAGGGAAACAGGTGAGTATAAATACCCTAAGGTTCACTTTGATTGGCCCCTGTCATATCCACGCCCCCAAAATGTGAGTGTATGGGGAATGTGGCCTGACAGGGGCCAATGGGAGACTGATTCTAATTTAGTCTCCCACTGTCCCTTTAAGAGCGCACCCGAGACGCGCGGCGCGCTCTTAGTGTCGGGCGGGACACGTGACCGCTTCTCGCGGTCACTGCTCGCCTGACTGATCATCTCGTTGGCTGAGCCGCGCACGGCTCGTGCAGGAGCAGGACCGCGCGCGGCGAGAAGAGAGGACCCCGGCCGGCCCCTGGAGAGGGTAAGTACCGCTACAGTACCCCCCCTGAAGACACGCCCACCGGGCGGGGAGGAGCAGGCCTGGCAGGAAAACGAGCGTGGAAAGAACGCACAAGGCGAGGAGCGTGAACAGCGTCAGCGGAAATCCAACTGCGTTCCTCAGGCCCATAGCCCTTCCAATGTACCAGATATTGGAGGCGACCCCGAAGCAAACGAGAGTCAATTACAGCCGCCACTTCAAACTCCTCATGGCCCTCCACAGAAACCGGAGGAGGAGGAGGGACATGCCGAGTATAACGGTTGCACAGGAGGGGTTTTAACACGGAGGTATGAAACACGTTAGGAATGCGTAAATTTTTTGGAAGATCCAATGCATACGAGACAGGATTAACCACATGCAAGATACGAAAAGGACCAATAAAACGAGGGGCCAACTTCATAGAAGGCACACGAAGACGAATATTGCGAGTAGAAAGCCAAACCCGGTCTCCCACAGCATAGGATGGAGCCGCCCTGCGATGCTTGTCTGCCTGAACCTTCTGACGAGCAGCTGAGGCCACCAAAGAACACTGAACCTGCTCCCAAGTATTACGTAGACTAGCCAAATGTTCGTCCAGAGCTGGCATGCCCTGTAAGGAGAATGCAGCTGGAAGAACCACAGGATGCCGGCCATAAACAACGTAAAAAGGGCTGTTAGCGGAGGATTCATGAGCAGCATTATTACGAGCAAACTCAGCCCAAGGAAGAAGGTCAGCCCAATTGTTCTGATGGTGGGACACGAAACAACGAAGATACTGCTCTAGAGATTGGTTGGCACGTTCAGCAGCTCCATTAGACTGGGGGTGGTAGGCTGAGGAAAACGAGAGGGAGATACCCATCTCTGTACAAAACGTTCTCCAGAATCTGGAGATAAACTGGCTACCCCTATCGGACACGATCGAAGTGGGAATACCATGCAACCGAAACACCTCCCTGGCAAAGATAGAGGCAAGTTCCCTGGATGATGGTAATTTGACAAGAGACACAAAATGAGCCATCTTAGAAAAACGATCCACAATCATTAGGATGACAGTTTTACCATTAGAGGGAGGTAATTCAACAATGAAATCCATGGATATATTGGACCACGGTCTCTCGGGTATGGGCAACGGATGTAACAACCCACAAGGAACTCTGTGGGAGGACTTCATACTGGCACAAGTGCTACAGGCATTAACGTAATCGGTGACGTCCTTGCGCAAGGAAGCCCACCAGAAATATCTAGAAACTGCTGAGAATGTCTTAGAAATACCAGGGTGTCCAGCAGTTCTAGTGTCATGATATAATGACAAGATGTCTCGTCTCTCCGGTATATCAACGAATAGCTTATCAGCAGGCCTCTCCCCAGGAGCCAAGTGTTGTTTAGCCTGAATAGCTTGTAAGAGAGAAGACGAAATGGAAAGAACAGTAGTCGCTATTATTCTGTCAGGCGGAATGACAGGGGTAACATCGACCTCGAGTTTGTCAGTAGTCTCGAATTGTCTGGACAGAGCGTCAGCTTTAGTATTACGGTCACCCGGTCTGTAAGTGATTATGTAATTAAAACGAGACAAAAACAGAGACCACCTGGCCTGCCTGGAAGACAATCTTTTTGCTTCACTAAGGTAAGAGAGGTTTTTGTGATCCGTTAAAATGAGGATGGGATCCCTAGTACCCTCTAGCAGATGTCTCCATTCCTTGAGCGCCAAAATGATAGCAAGGAGTTCACGATTGCCTACATCATAATTCCTCTCTACTTTGGACATCTGTCTGGAAAAGAAGCCACAAGGGTGTAACGGCTTTTCAGGTGAATCTCTTTGAGACAAGATAGCACCTACCCCTATCTCAGAAGCATCAACTTCAAGAATAAAGGGCAGTGAAGGGACAGGATGCTGTAAAACAGGAGCAGAGGCAAATGTAGCCTTCAAGAATTCAAAGGCCTCGAGTGCTTCTGGTTTCCAGACATGAGTATTACCATCCTTCTCTCTGGTGGGTATGTTATTCTCCTTGACAAAACTGGAATCAATAAAGTTTTCGGCCGCTCCGGAATCAACCAGGGCTAGTATATTCCCTGCTATGCAGTTATTATCAAGGTGCAGGGAAACAGGAAGAAGTAGTTTATTAAGAGGCAAATGTGAGGACTGTGATGTCACACCCAAGGCCAGTCCTCTATACGGTCTTAGGTGCGATAGTTTCCCGGACGCACGGGACATTCTTGTCTCATATGACCCCTCCTACCACAATAAAGACAAAGTCCCTCCTTTCTCCTATAAAGCTTTTCAGCGTCAGTAAGTTTGGCAACCCCTAACTGCATAGGTTCCTCCTCAGAACCCTTAGATCCCTCGGGAGTCTCAGCTCTAGGGGAGTTAAAGGGAACAAAATGTCTATTTCTGGACCTGGTATATAACCTGTCACGGATCCTGTTATCTATATCGATAAGATAGTCAATCAGGTCCTCCAGGGGTACAGGGAGGTCCTTAGCTGCTACCTCATCCAACATAGTATCAGACAGACCTTCCATAAACGCGGTAGTAAGCCCATTATTAGTCCAATCTACCTGTGAGGCAAGGGTACGGAACTGAATAGCATAATCGGCTACAGATTTAGATCCTTGCTTTATTCTCATTAATGCCCTGGCGGCATTTTTTGACCTTTTAGTCGTGTAAAATGTTCTACGGAACGCTGTGAGGAAGCTATTGAAGTCGTGTACCATAGGCCCATTAGCCTCCCAAATAGGATTTGCCCATTCTAGTGCCTTATCCGTAAGCTGGTGCATAAGAAAACCCACCTTAGATCTATCAGTGGGAAATGAACGTGGGTACATTTCAAAGTGGAATTCCACTTGATTAAGGAATCCCCTACATGTCTTAGCGTCCCCTCCATACCTAGGTGGCGGGGTTAGATGTGCAGAAGCATTAGGCATATTAGCTGTGTCCGGTATAGGGTTTACAGGAGGCGTAGGTACAGGTACCGGAGCTGATCTGGATAACAGTGTCTGGATGGCTTGAGCCATTTGATCCATACGGTGATCCTGTTCTGCGAATCTAGCCTCATGAGTGGCCATCTGTTGACCTAAACCTGCGGGGTCCATGGCCCTATCGTAATGTCACGGTAATATACCCCAACACGCAGGAATAGTACAGATAGTCAGGAGACAAGAAACCAGGGTTCGTCTTACCGGACCTTAGAATGGCCGGACTTGACGAGAAAAAGCAAGACAGAGTCTAGAACAAGCCGAGGTCAAGGGAACAGAGAGACAGCGTAACGTAGAACAAGCCGAGGACTGGTACACAGAGGACAAAATAGCGGATAAGCAAGCAAGGATAAAGAGAGAGCGGAGTCAGGAACAAAGCCAAGGTCAAGCACCAAAAAACCAACTGAACGATACAAGCACTAAAGGGAAACTGGACAGAAACCACGATAGGGCAAGGAGCAAGGGAAACAGGTGAGTATAAATACCCTAAGGTTCACTTTGATTGGCCCCTGTCATATCCACGCCCCCAAAATGTGAGTGTATGGGGAATGTGGCCTGACAGGGGCCAATGGGAGACTGATTCTAATTTAGTCTCCCACTTTCCCTTTAAGAGCGCGCCCGAGACTCGCGGCGCGCTCTTAGTGTCGGGCGGGACACGTGACCGCTTCTCGCGGTCACTGCCCGCCTGACTGATCATCTCGTTGGCTGAGCCGCGCGCGGCTCGTGCAGGAGCAGGACCGCGCGCGGCGAGAAGAGAGGACCCCGGCCGGCCCCTGGAGAGGGTAAGTACCGCTACAGTTTGAAAGGCTTGTCAGAACATGTTATTGTATGTCAGTTCGGTATAGTGCGATCGTGTTGTATGAAGGTTTGAATAAAAGGTGGCAAAAAAGCAGAATAGACTACAATTGTACAGTATACCTGTGAATGTTGTGTACCACTGAGTCTTGAAATAATGTCACGTTCTGTCGTACGTATTCTTAGTGCAATTGAAAAACGCTATAGGCAATCACTTGTTGTCGAGTCCCAATAGCCGGGCGACCGAATTAGGATGTTAAAATGCAGATTATGAAATGCGGAAAGTAACTGTGATGACAAGGAATTGGGTGATGTAAGTTGGGTGAGGTACTAGGCCAATTGACTCTTGACCAGGAATCCCTAATAGTTATGTGGATGCTTCCACCCAGGATAGTGGTTTAACTGTACAAATTGGGAGTTGGTCGGAACCAGGCGGATGAACTCATAAACCCAATTCGAGCTTTATTGACTCCCTCTACCTGGCCTGGACTGCAATGCCGAAAGACCTTCTAATCCTGTTTCCATCAGTCTGTGAACCATGTACCCAAAGGTGGAGAAGGTGAACGATTGTACTGAATACGTTGCGGACCGCCATGCAGTCAGCCTAACTGAGCCGGACTGGTGTTCTCTAAGTTAGACAGACTATTATTGAAGGTCTGAAGCGTAGCCAGAATGAAGTTTAGGTCTCCTGTAATGTCTGAGATTCCTCCTTGTGAGCTGGACGCCAAGACAGAATTGTCAGTGTCCAGCTCGGTGGTTGCGTTAGGGAGGGATGGTCCTTGTCCGATGTTGCCTTTATAGGACATACTGAAAAAGAATATTACAACAACAATGAACTGATGAACAGCAATAGGGTTAAGCAATATAGAACTGGCTGGCTAACTAGTGCCGAAGCGAAAAGCTCTCTACCCCGTGACAAGTGAGGCCCTGCTAGTTGCCAAGCGGCTGGTGAGAGGCTCTACCTATGATTTGGGCGTGGGGCTCGAGCCATTAGCGTGGTGGTGGGGTGGCGGCCTCTCGGTGACAGTAAAAGATCCAAAACGTGTGGCTGTGTCAGGTGAGGCCCTAACTATAAACCCGATATGTGGGTGAATGCGAGGCTCTAACTATAATTTGGTCCGAGGGGCGAAATCTCTGTGTTGAGATTGGGGGGTTGGCCTTGCGGGACCAGCTACATTGTACCACTAAGGCCAGCTCCTAACCCTAGATAGCCAGTTCTCTGACCCTAGACGGGGGCTTGATAAGGGGATAACGCAACGTGTTTGGAGAACCCAAGTTGTGGTTTGTGATAGGTACCTGGAGATTCCAGTCGGAGAAAGAAAAAAAAAAAGGGGGGGAAGGAGGAAGAAAGAAGAGGAAAGGAACTGTGGTCGAGGGAGAGCATAGAAAGAAAATTATATGTAGTATAGCGCAGTTCTTGGAGATATAGCTGATAGTATAGTATACTTAGACCCTTTTCCTGAAGGGAGATGTATGAGGCGTTGTGCCAAGAAAGCGTGGTAATACCTGACGGAGAGAGGAGGGTGAAATTAGCAAGGTAGTGAGTAACAAAACGATTGTTACGGATAGTGAGTATGAATGAACGTATGACGAGTTGTCGAGTGTAGCCGTGGCCTGACGAGGCAAGGCAGGAATCAAGCCCCCGTACCCCAATACCCCATCGTGCAACAACGTGGCCTTGTCGAGGCAGTTGTTTGAAATGTGAACGAAAACTTATTTGTACCTGATAGAAACAGGCGACAATAGCGAACTAGTGATTGTCTAATGATAACAAATGACAATATGCAACATTAATAGTAATTAGCTAAACTAATGTATAACGGTTATAGAGATTGACTAATTGCAAAGTGTCTAAACCGATCACTTGGTGCTGATTGTGATGTGAGTGGTGATCCATGCAGATAGCGCAGGACCCGAACAGGTAATGAAGCAGACGCTGTGTGCGCAAGGCATTTGGCTACTGTGTGTTCTGGAACACAGACAGACATAGATTGAATGAATAATTCCGGACAGTGCCGCTTCTGATTTGACCTGCTGATAACTTGTCATTTAAATGAATGCCTCTCCATTTAAGGAAAACAGCCATATAGGGCAATGTATGCAACTAGAAACCTCAGTTAGTTTGCATCTATAATTATTCTGTTTATCCCATTTAAGGCCACCTCTGCATAAAATAATAGCCTCCTGTTACACAATATTGTCAGATGCACTGCTGGCTAAAATACTGTGTGTCTGGTGCTATTAATTGGTTTTAATGCCTTGAGCTAATCCACCAACACGGATTGTGCTGAAAGCGCATTTATGCACACTGTTCTAATTCCTATGGTCACCAGATTCAACAGACTGCTTTATATATCGTGGTCGATAATGAATTGACCTGGTATGACAGATATTCGTGCCAGATCAGCATTAAACGTGAAGTAATTGTATATGTGTACGGCGGCAATAGCCCGAACGTGGTTATTCCCGCCGGTTACCTGGGTGTTCATGTGATTTGCGTTTCGTCACTGTAAGTGTTCGGTTAGGTTTCCCCGAACGGAGGGGGGCTCTGAACTTGGCGGGACGTGCGGCCGGAAACCGGAAGTGCGAGTCGAGGAGACGCGAGGACCAGGAGTGAACAGCGTGCGTACGGCAAGGTAGGAAGGGGGGAGTAGCGTTTATATCGGAATGCTTAACTCCTCCCACAAATACAGGCCTTACGGCCTTAAACATATATATATTAATATCAAAACACATGTAGAATATATTAACTAAATATATATATATATATATTATATATATATATATATATATATATATATATATATATATGATCTAAGTATATATTATTTAATTTTAAACTGTTCTAAAACTTTATTTTACTTTATTACAGGCAGCAGGGGGACTACCTGTCACTCCCCCTGCTTGCACTGCTATGGACGACTATTCCGTCCATGTGATCGTGAGGTGAGTTCTCATCATTTCATGTTTCAATAACAATTCTAAAGCTTTTTCTATAAGCTTAAATCATATATCAGTCAAAAATGGATAAAACTGTATTCACGTGCCCAAAGGGGGGACATTAAATAAATAAAATGTTGCCTTTGAGAGTAACTAATACTATGATCATTCTGTATATTGTTTTATACTGTACGGTCCCTGAGGAAGTCAAATTGCGTAGGACCGTTTTTTTAATTACTTTGTGCATTTTAAAACCTTTATATTGAATTAACACTCCTTTGGAGGAAAATCTCTTGGAAGCTTTTTTTCAGTGAGCCGGAACTTACCTCCACTGTTTTCTCCTTTGTTTATATATCTTTGTATTTGGTTGCTATATGGGAGTCGACCTTGGGAGACTGTATATCTAAAGTTAAGTATTTTTACTTTACTTTGTCAAATTCACTAGTGTTTAGGTAGATTTATCATACTATACTTGTCTATTAACCCCTTATCACTGAAGATAGATCCCCTTTCTCTTGTCACTGTGGTGTGGATTGTTACTGTGGTGTGGATGTAATGATGGAGATTTAAATGGACACTGTAGGCACCCAGACCACTTCAGCTCAACAAAATGGTCTGGGTACAGTGTCCCTTTTGCCCTTAGTGCTGCAATGTTAAGCATTGCAGTTCCAGAGAAACTGCAATGTTTACATGGCAGCTCTAAGACTACCGGCGGGGAGACCTAATGAGCATGCACAGCAATGGCTTTGTTTTGGGTAATTCTGGCGATGCTGGAAGTCCTCATACTATGCAAAAGTCGTATAAGAACCCGGAAGACAGCTATTAGAGGAGGACTTAACCATGCAAAGTAATTATAAAAACTGCAATAATTACATGCTCAGGGTTAAGGGTGATGGGAGTTGGGAGTTGGCACCCAGACCATTTTAATGGGCTGAACTGGGCTGGGCGCCAACAGTGTCCCTTTAATTCTCATGTGCTGTTAGAAATGTGGGAACTCAATGCCCCCTGCAAATATAATAAAATAACTGAGTCCCCATGGGTTATAACTGCACAAGAGTCTTAAAATAGATGTGCAAAACACTTGATCTTCTTGAGAGAAATTTTAAAGTCAACACTTAAAAAAAAAAAAAAAAATTCCAGAAATTTTAATATGAGTAAAAAATATTTATTTTTAATCTTAGAAGTTGCAATAGAGAAATCTTAGGTCAGATCTCGAATTCATCTTTACTATTTCAAGTCATGGTGATATAGTTATAATGTGAGAATGAAAGGGACCGTAATATTTTGCAATCAAATACAATAATAAAAAGAAAAAAGTAAAATACCTAATATATCTAAAATGTATAATTTTTTTATTGGGTATTTGAAATTTCCAAAATGGTTATATCAATAAAACTTTGTAAAATAAATACTGAACTTGACTGGAAGAAAGACGATTTCGTCTAAGGCAAAGGAAAGTTTTTTTTACTGTAAGAACAATAAGGATGTGGAATTCTCTGCCTGAAGAAGTGGTTTTATCAGAGTCCATATAGATGTTCAAACAGCTACTAGATGCATACTTGCAAAAACAGAATATTCAAGGATATAATCTTTCAATGTAGGGTAATAACTGCTTGATCCAAGGATAAATCTGACTGTCATTCTGGGGTCAAGAATGAAATTTTTTCCTAGCTTGTTGCAAAATTGGAAGTGCTTCAAACTGTTTTTTTGCCTTCTTTTGGATCAACAGCAAAAAAAACAAATATGAGGAAGGCTGAACTTGATGGATGCAAGTCTCTCTTCAGCTATGTAACTATGTAACTTAATTTCTTTTCATTGTTTCCATTTCTTTTATTTTGTTATATAACTCTGATGATTGCATATTATTAAATAAACAGCAATATAGTTTTTAATAACTAAACAGGCATACAAGGTTATGTATCAAGGGTTAAAGTGAGAATTGTTGGAAATACAAAGTAAATTCTAAGTGAATTTCAAAAAAAAGGTCAATTAGCCAAACTGGAAAAACTCAACTCTTTATTATTGTCAACTATGCTCCCATGTCAGCTAATTTGACCTTAAATTTTCAGCTATTCTCACTATAATGAATAGCCATGAAAGAGTCTAACAAACAGCAAATTATTTGTTTAATGTAAATTCTATGTTTGCTCAGAATATTTAGGGGGGTCCAAAAAAACATTCTTTTTTCAGCGCAAAAACGTTCTAGTTTTTTAAACAAATGCGCCAAAATGGACATATCAAAATAATTAATCTATTAAACACTACTGAGCAAAATTAACAATCTTCTGTATACCCAAAAATAACCTATTTTATCACAGTTTATAACAATCTAGAAAACAATTATATTAACTGTAAATGTAATATCATATTCTGTATAATGAGAATTCCATATTGATGTCTACTAAACACCACAGGGAACATTCAATAAAAAAATCAACACATTATCCATTGATAACCATAAAACACCTGTAGGTCTAGTGAGTCTTTTCATAGACGGGATGCTGTATGGATTGCTAACAATGTGGTTCTACACATGCTAGTTCTCGTTGTGTAAGTCTATAGTTTACTGGCCCCTATTATATCTCTAGGCACCCCATCTCTTCTCTCTATATGCCTGCCATATTTTATCCACTTGTTTTCCTTCCTCCACATGCTCTCCATCTCTATATAACCTATACCCTCCTTCTTGTCCATCCCTCCCGTATCCTTTCTGTCTCCCTAACCCTATCATCACACTACTCAATCTTTAGTCACTCACTCTCAGTCTTCTAGTAACCCCAACTCAGTAACTTGTCAATTCACTACTTTAGCACTCATGTACGCTCAATTCTGAAAATACACTTGTAAAATATCTGTCAATTAAAGGACCACTCTAGTGCCAGGAAAGCATACTCGTTTTCCTGGCACTAGAGTGCCCTGAGGGTGCCCCCACCCTCAGGGACCCCCTCCCGCCCGGCTCTGGAAAGGGGAAAAGGGGTTAAACTTACCTTTTTCCAGCGCTGGGCGGGGAGCTCTCCTCCTCCTCTCCGCCTCCGATCCTCCCCGTCGGCTGAATGCGCACGCTCGGCAAGAGCTGCGCGCGCATTCAGCCGGTCACATAGGAAAGTATTCATAATGCTTTCCTATGGACGCTTGCGTGCTCTCACTGTGATTTTCACAGTGAGAATCACGCAAGCGCCTCTAGCGGCTGTCAGTGAGACAGCCACTAGAGGATTAGGGGGAAGGCTTAACTAATTGATAAACATAGCAGTTTCTCTGAAACTGCTATGTTTATAAAACAATTAGTTAACCCTAGCTGGACCTGGCACCCAGACCACTTCATTAAGCTGAAGTGGTCTGGGTGCCTAGAGTGGTCCTTTAATGAATTTGTGCAATATATATACATATTGAAAAAGTGTGCTATGTGTGTTTACCTGTTATGGTTTTCTCTAAACCCATTTCTATACCTCAAATGTATGCTCATGCTGCCCCTCCTCATAATCCCTGTAACCGAGTCTTAACAATATGTAAAAACAAATAACTTACAGCCATATTTTTATACTGTCTTTTAATTTTCAGTTAGAGTTGGGTGTTTTATTTGAGTACCACCATTTCATTAGTAAACCTTTGTTTTCCTTAAATCACTGGTTTAACTGTGTCCAACATGAGTTTTCCAAACTTTTACCAGGGCTTCACTTATGCTAGTTATGCACATTTTCCTAACTGTGAACTGTAATAGTAAATACTAAATAGTTACATATTCTATTTCTAAACATTGACCAATACACATATTTTCTTGCAACTAGTTAAAGGACCACTCTAGGCACCCAGACGACTTCAGCTTAATGAAGTGGTCTGGGTGCCAGGTACCTCTAGGATTAACCCTTTTTTTTATAAACATAGCAGTTTCAGAGAAACTGCTATGTTTATAATGAGGGTTAATCCAGCCTCCAAATCCTCTAGTGGCTGTCTCACTGACAGCCGCTAGAGGCGCTTGCGTGATTCTCACTGTGAAAATCACAGTGAGAGCACGCAAGCGTCCATAGGAAAGCATTGTAAATGCTTTCCTATGTGACCGGCTGAATGCGAGCGCGGCTCCTGCCGCGCATGCGCATTCAGCCGATGACGTCGCGATCAAGATGGAGAGGAGGAGGAAAGCTCCCCGCCCGGCGCTGGAAAAAGAGGTAAGTTTAACCCCTTCCTCTCTCCAGAGCCCGGCGGGAGGGGGTCCCTGAGGGTGGGGGCACCCTCAGGGTACTCTAGTACCAGGAAAATGAGTATGTTTTCCTGGCACTAGAATGGTCCTTTAAGCAATCCCTTTGAACTTATGATGTGAACATTATTTTCTGTTTATTTGCTTATATTTTTTAAGTGTGGGTTAGTGCTTTTTTATTCAGTAAAATATGGAGTACGGTGCTATTTGAATGTACACGATTAAGTTTGCTAATCAATTTAAATGTCAATTCTCAACTAGCCAACCAATCCATGCATCATTCTAATGTTAACAAAATTACACATTAATTAATTCTGGAAATTAAATTCCTCAAATAATTTGGCCACTTAATTTACCATATGGACATAAAGAGCTCCAGATATTATTGTCTAGGTTAATGTTAACTTTTTAATTAATATCCTATCAATATACATTTTCATGTCTATCACTCGACAAACACATTTGTGAATGCCATTAAAACAAACATGTGGGATTTTAATGTATTAATTAGGTAATAACAGACACCGATGAGAATATCTTGCCTGTGGGCCTTTCTTATTTACTAAGAAAGCCATGTGACAGTAAATAAAACTGAAGTGGTTTGAATTTCAAGTGTTTTATTTTTTATTTTTTGAAAAAATTTATATTGAGCAACAGAAAAATACCGTATGATTCTGAATATTTGCCTCAATCTCTTAATGGAGGCAACTGTCCAACTTCTGAACCAAAATAAAACTTAGCATTTTTGCTATGTGTTTGTTCCATCGTTATTTAAGTTTTTTTTTAGGGGCACCCATATGTATTACATTTTTTAAAGGATAGAAATGCTGTTAGTTTAATTTAATATATGTATACCTAACACAACATTAAAAATTTAAAACAAAAACATTTTCACAGTTTTAGTGCAACTCAAGAAAAAACTAAAAATGGAATCCTATTTAGATCCAATATGTCTAGGATCTAAAAAATATTTTGGTAGTTAATGCTAACCTTATACCAACTATATCTCTAATTCTATACCAAGGGTAGGTAACATTCGAATATGGTTGTAAGAGCATTATGAGACATCTAGAGTGCCGAAGGTAGCCCACTCCTATTCTACATCAGCCCGACCACTAAAGTTATGTTAAAATTAACTGTAACCATACACTTACCCATGCCTTACAGCTAACTTTATTCCTACACTATCCTTAACCCTACAAAAATCTTTAACCATATGCAACCTTATCCCTTACCTTACGCTAACTTTACATTAACACTAATGGTTCAACTAACCGTACTCTAACACCAATCCTAACACTAATCTTAACTCAAAGGGAGTCCTTCTGATGACATCAGCATATATCAGGTTTCCAAGCTCACACAATGTAGAGCACTCTGTGAGCACCCATGATTTGAGCATGAGACTGAGAATCATACTGTTGCTCCTGCATGTTGTCTCTTCTGAACACACTGTAATCTCTTCTGTGCAGATGTTAAAGTCCAACTTCACTGTATGAGACCGTGTCAGGACCTTTTTAGACTCTCATAGTCTCCTTGAGATTGGGGCAGGCCTAGAGTTACTATGACTCAGACACAGGACTATAAATGCATTTAAATGTGGAATACAGAGCTCAATTTTAGAGCTATAAACATCTCATCTGTCAGTAAAAGATCAATAAAATGGCACCAACTGACAGAGGGGAGATCCAGTATTAAGCTGTGTGAGCAGGGATTTAGGCTTGCTCACTCCAAAATGCCAGCATATTCCATGCCATTCAAACAGTAGGACTAATCCACTCTGTGAAGGATAGCATAGAATACCTTTATGTCTTAAAGGGGTTCAAGAGAATTAGATCAAGATTATACAAAGACATGTGCTCAATACTATGAATTTATATATAAATATATCAATAATTAGCAATGAAACAGAGGCACAATCCATGTATGTCAGTGGGGAATATTAAGTGCAGTAGAGGCCATTCTATGATATAGAGATTTTCTAAGAAAAAACAAATGTATATAAAAATGGGTCAATTATAAAGGAGATTTGTTTTTTTTGTTGATAAAGTGTAAGTATATAAGGTTTTCAACGTTTGAAAAAAAGGTGCATATTGTGCGGTGTGACAAGCTTGGCAATGTTGAAGGTAGAGTCCAGCTGTGTGCAGAAAATTTGGATTTGTAGAAATTATTTTAAAAATTTAGAAATAACCATAAATGAAATAACTCTGCTGAGGTTGGTTACAGTTAAAACTTGAATCATGGTTACATATTTACATATTACTCTACATTGAAAAACTACTCCATCGTGTTTAAAATTTAAAGTGGCTCTGTCATTTCTGAGTACTTCATAAATATATAATCTTTATGAAAAGCAAATGCTGACTGCCTTGGATTTTCATTGAAATTTCAACATAACACAAAGATACGGTGACAAACCCTGCAGGGAAACCTGTAAAAGGCTACCAAACTTGACCGACCGTTAGAACTGATTTCATGGAACAGTTTTGGGTATAGGACCATGTGCATGGTCGGTCAAAATTATGATTTCCAGGAAATTCCTGAATCCCTGAACTGATCTGGGTGATTTTTGGATATGTTGGTCACCCAGTTCAGGGCTATCAGGGGATGTAACATTTGTTTTATGTATTTTTAGGGGTGTCTAGAGCCAATTATGTTTACTTTTGGAGGTGTCTAGAGCTAATTCCCCATTTGGCTCTAGGAGGGAGCGGTAACAGGACCCTAGTCAAGCCACGGCGACTGAGGGCAAGAGTGCTGAGGTTTGTCCCCTGTTCCAGCTAGGAAGCGGTCCTTGACAGAGGTACCCAGCCAGGGTACAGGGAGCTCCGCTACAGATACTATACAACATAGTAGGGACTACTTTGTAGTATGGTGAAGCCCAGTGATGGCTGATAAAGACTTAAGATGGTGGGGCACCAGACTCTTTCCCCAGAATTTTACTCCTCCCTATACAATAAAGAGTGCTGAGCATAATATAGAGATGTTCATATAATAAAAAAGTTGAGCACAACATAAATATAGTGTTGTCGCGAACCCGGAATTTTCGGTTCGCGAACGGCGAACGCGAACTTCCGCAAATGTTCGCGAACCGGCGAACCGCGCAAACCGCCATTGACTTCAATGGGCAGGCGAATTTTAAAAACAACAGGGACTCTTTCTGGCCACAATAGTGATGGAAAAGTTGTTTCAAGGGGACTAACACCTGGACTGTGGCATGCCAGAGGGGGATCCATGGCAAAACTCCCATGGAAAATTGCACAGTTGATGCAGAGTCTGCTTTTAATCCATAAAGGGCAGAAATCACCTAACATTGACACCTGTCCTCAAAGCCCAGCCCTGATACACACTGACACAGAGCAGAATAGAGACTGTTCCCCCTACATAGGGTCACTTGGCAGATATGGATTGACACCTGTCTTCAAAACCCCTGATACACACTGACACAGAGCAGAATAGGGACTGTTCCCCCTACATAGGGTCACTTGGCAGATATGGATTGACACCTGTCCTCAAAACCCCTGATACACACTGACACAGAGCAGAATAGAGACTGTTCCCTGTCCACAGAGACCATGATACACACTGACACAGAGCAGAATAGAGACTGTTCACCGTCCACAGAGACCATGATACACACTGACACAGAGCAGAATAGAGACTGTTCCCCCTACATAGGGTCACTTGGCAGATATGGATTGACACCTATCCTAATGATCCCTGATACACACTGACACAGAGCAGAATAGAGACTGTTCCCCCTACATAGGGTCACTTGGCAGATATGGATTGACACCTGTCCTCAAAACCCCTGATACACACTGACACAGAGCAGAATAGAGACTGTTCCCTGTCCACAGAGACCATGATACACACTGACACAGAGCAGAATAGAGACTGTTCACCGTCCACAGAGACCATGATACACACTGACACAGAGCAGAATAGAGACTGTTCCCCCTACATAGGGTCACTTGGCAGATATGGATTGACACCTATCCTAATGATCCCTGATACACACTGACACAGAGCAGAATAGAGACTGTTCCCCCTACATAGGGTCACTTGGCAGATATGGATTGACACCTGTCCTCAAAACCCCTGATACACACTGACACAGAGCAGAATAGAGACTGTTCCCCCTACATAGGGTCACTTGGCAGATATGGATTGACACCTGTCCTCAAAACCCCTGATACACACTGACACAGAGCAGAATAGGGACTGTTCCCCCTACATAGGGTCACTTGGCAGATATGGATTGACACCTATCCTAATGATCCCTGATACACAGTGACACAGAGCAGAATAGGGACTGTTCCTCCTACATAGGGT
Source organism: Pelobates fuscus (assembly GCF_036172605.1). Taxonomy (NCBI): domain Eukaryota; kingdom Metazoa; phylum Chordata; class Amphibia; order Anura; family Pelobatidae; genus Pelobates; species Pelobates fuscus. The sequence continues at coordinate 117,242,786 of NC_086318.1, forward strand.
CACTTGGCAGATATGGATTGACACCTATCCTAATGATCCCTGATACACACTGACACAGAGCAGAATAGAGACTGTTCCCCCTACATAGGGTCACTTGGCAGATATGGATTGACACCTATCCTAATGATCCCTGATACACACTGACACAGAGCAGAATAGAGACTGTTCCCCCTACATAGGGTCACTTGGCAGATATGGATTGACACCTGTCCTCAAAACCCCTGATACACACTGACACAGAGCAGAATAGGGACTGTTCCCCCTACATAGGGTCACTTGGCAGATATGGATTGACACCTGTCCTCAAAACCCCTGATACACACTGACACAGAGCAGAATAGAGACTGTTCCCCCTACATAGGGTCACTTGGCAGATATGGATTGACACCTGTCCTCAAAACCCCTGATACACACTGACACAGAGCAGAATAGAGACTGTTCCCCCTACATAGGGTCACTTGGCAGATATGGATTGACACCTGTCCTCAAAACCCCTGATACACACTGACACAGAGCAGAATAGAGACTGTTCCCCCTACATAGGGTCACTTGGCAGATATGGATTGACACCTGTCCTCAAAACCCCTGATACACACTGACACAGAGCAGAATAGAGACTGTTCCCCCTACATAGGGTCACTTGGCAGATATGGATTGACACCTGTCCTCAAAACCCCTGATACACACTGACACAGAGCAGAATAGAGACTGTTCCCCCTACATAGGGTCACTTGGCAGATATGGATTGACAGATCCCTGACAAACAGCTACCACATGCAAGGAAGGCAGCAGGGGCGCAAATGACCCACTCCCGACGCGGGAAGGTAGTGACGATAAATAACAATACAGGACTCTTTAGAGGCCCTGTAATTGTAATCAGTCCACTTGAAATCCTTTAACTTTGATCAATTGGAGGGAAGTCTGGTGCAGAGCCACTGACCCATGCGCAGGGCCAGCCTTAGGCCTTTGGGCGCCCTGTGCAAGAAATCTTCCCGACGCGGGAAGGTAGTGACGACAAATAACAATACAGGACTCTTTAGAGGCCCTGTAATTGTAATCAGTCCACTTGAAATCCTTTAACTTTGATAAATTGGAGGGAAGTCTGGTGCAGAGCCACTGACCCATGCGCAGGGCCAGCCTTAGGCCTTTGGGCGCCCTGTGCAAGAAATCTTCCCGACGCGGGAAGGTAGTGACGACAAATAACAATACAGGACTCTTTAGAGGCCCTGTAATTGTAATCAGTCCACTTGAAATCCTTTAACTTTGATCAATTGGAGGGAAGTCTGGTGCAGAGCCACTGACCCATGCGCAGGGCCAGCCTTAGGCCTTTGGGCGCCCTGTGCAAGAAATCTTCCCGACGCGGGAAAGTAGTGACGACAAATAACAATACAGGACTCTTTAGAGGCCCTGTAATTGTAATCAGTCCACTTGCACCAGTGGGGCTAAAAATTAGGCATGTACACATGCCTGAAAAATTTGGTATTGTTGCAGCCGCTGCTGTAGCAGCGGCCAGAAAATTGATGTTTGTTTCACAGGCAGAAAGTGCCCTAAAACATGGCGGCTTGAACCCTAGTTGGTGGCGGATAAGTCACGCAAGTCAAACGTCATTCAGAGCTAAAATACAGCAGTGGACCATTTTTAGCCCAAGGCAGCTCATCTCATCAGGCCTTTTTTAATCTAATGTATCGCCCAGTGTCAGTCCCTTCGGGATCCATCCCTCATTCATCTTAATAAAGGTGAGGTAATCTAGACTTTTTTGACCTAGGCGACTTCTCTTCTCAGTGACAATACCTCCTGCTGCACTGAAGGTCCTTTCTGACAGGACACTTGAAGCGGGGCAGGCCAGAAGTTCTATCGCAAATTGGGATAGCTCAGGCCACAGGTCAAGCCTGCACACCCAGTAGTCAAGGGGTTCATCGCTCCTCAGAGTGTCGATATCTGCAGTTAAGGCGAGGTAGTCTGCTACCTGTCGGTCGAGTCGCTCTCTGAGGGTGGATCCCGAAGGGCTGTGGCGATGCATAGGACTTAAAAAGGTCCGCATGTCCTCCATCAACAACACGTCTTTAAAGCGTCCTGTCCTTGCCGGCGTGGTCGTGGGAGGAGGAGGAGGAGGATGACTTCCACCTCTCCCCCTGTTAGATTCCCGTTGTGCTGTGACATCACCCTTATACGCTGTGTAAAGCATACTTTTTAATTTATTTTGCAAATGCTGCATCCTTTCCGACTTGTTGTAATTCGGTAACATTTCCGCCACTTTCTGCTTATACCGGGGGTCTAGTAGCGTGGACACCCAGTACAGGTCGTTCTCCTTCAGCCTTTTTATACGAGGGTCCCTCAACAGGCAGGACAGCATGAAAGACCCCATTTGCACAAGGTTGGATGCCGAGCTACTCATTTCCCGTTCCTCCTCCTCACTGATGTCATTGAAGGTATGTTCTTCCCCCCAGCCACGTACAACACCACGGGTACCAGATAGGTGACAACGAGCACCCTGGGATGCCTGTTGTGTTTGGTCTTGCTCCTCCTCCTCCTCCTCAAAGCTACAATCCTCCTCTGACTCATCTTCCTCACAATCCTCTTCCAGCGTTGCCGCAGGTCCAGCAAGCGATGCTGATAAGGCTGTTTCTGGTGGTGATGGTGACCACAACTCTTCCTCTTCCTCTTCACGCTCATCTACAGCCTGATCCAGCACTCTTCGCAGGGCACGCTCCATGAAGAAAACAAATGGTATGATGTCGCTGATGGTGCCTTCGTTGCGACTGACTAGGTTTGTCACCTCCTCAAAAGGACGCATGAGCCTACAGGCATTGCGCATGAGCGTCCAGTAACGTGGCAAAAAAATTCCCAGCTCCCCAGAGGCTGTCCTAGCACCCTGGTCATACAAATATTCGTTAACAGCTTTTTCTTGTTGGAGCAGGCGGTCGAACATTAGGAGTGTTGAATTCCAACGTGTCGGGCTGTCGCAAATCAAGCGCCTCACTGGCATGTTGTTTCGCCGCTGGATATCGGCAAAGTGAGCCATGGACGTGTAGGAATACATGAAATGGCCACACACCTTCCTGGCCTGCTTCAGGACGTCCTGTAAGCCTGTGTACTTATGCACAAAGCGTTGTACGATCAGATTACACACATGTGCCATGCACGGCACAAGTGTCAACTTACCCAACTTCAATGCCGCTATCAAATTTTTTCCGTTGTCACACACCACTTTGCCGATATCCAGTTGCTGCGGAGTCAGCCACCTTTCCACCTGTGCGTTCAGGGCGGACAGGAGTGCTTGTCCGGTGTGACTCTCTGCTTTCAAGCAAGTCAAACCCAAGACGGCGTGACACTGCCGTATCCGGGATGTGGAATAGTACCTGGGGAGCTGGGGGGGTGCCGTTGATGTGGAGCAAGAAGCAGCGGCACAAGAGGACTCAGCCGAGGAGGTTATGGAAGAGGATGGAGTAGGAGGAGTAGAGGAGGTGGCAGCAGGACTGCCTGCAATTTGTGGCGATGTCACCAACTCCTCTGCAATACCACGCATTCCTTGCTTGTCAGCCGTCAGCAGGTTTACCCAATGCGCAGTGTAGGTGATATACCTGCCCTGACCATGCTTTGCAGACCAGGTATCAGTGGTCAGATGGACCCTTGCCCCAACACTGTGTGCCAGACATGCCATGACTTCCTTTTGCACAATCGAGTACAAGTTGGGGATTGCCTTTTGTGAAAAGAAATTCCGGCCGGGTACCTTCCACTGCGGTGTCCCAATAGCTACACATTTTTTGAACGCCTCAGACTCAACCAGATTGTATGGTAAAAGCTGGCGGGCTAATAGTTCGGACAAGCCAGCTGTCAGACGCTGGGCAAGGGGGTGACTTGGTGACATTGGCGTCTTACGCTCAAACATGTCCTTGACAGACACATGACTGTGGGCAGATGAGCGGGAACTGCTCAAGGCGGGAGACGGAGTGGCGGATGGTTGAGAGGGGGCAAGAAGGACAGCAGTGGTTGACGTGGCTGAAGATGCTGGACCAGGAGGAGGATGGCGGCTTAGAGTAGGCGTGCTGCTTGTACTCATGTGTTGATCCCATAGGCGTTTGTGATGTGAGATCATGTGCCTACGCAAAGCAGTTGTACCTAGGTGGGTGTTGGACCTCCCACGACTCAGTTTCCTTTGGCACAGGTTGCAAATGGCATCGCTGTTGTCAGAGGCAGACACACAAAAAAAATGCCACACTGCTGAGCTCTGCAATGACGGCATTCTGGTGGTGGACACAGCATGCGTTGATTGGCGTGCTGTCGGGCTGACCCAGGGTGCCGATGCATGCTGTCTGACTGTGCCACTAGCTCCTTGCGACGACCCCCCCTGCTTCCAACTGGTCTCCTCCTCCTCCTCTCTGTCTCCCCATCTGAACTTTCGCCCTGTTCTTCTTCTCTTCTAGCGGGCACCCACGTGACATCCTTGGACGCATCGTCATCATCAACCACTTCGCTTGTATCTGACAACTCAGAAAAGGAAGCAGCAGCGGGTACAACATCATCATCATCACACCGTACCTCCATGTGTTTAATGCTGCCTGCCTGAGACATATCCCTGTTATCTACATCCTCTAGCAATAATGGTTGCGCATCACTCATTTCTTCAAACGGGTGTGTGAATAACTCCTCTGACATACCAAGTAAAGCGGCTGTGGTGCTAGTTTTGGTGGTGGCGGCAGGCGGGTGAGTGGTATCTTGAGAGGTGCCTGAAGCTAAGCTGGAGGAGGATGGTGCGTCAAGGTTCCGAGCGGAGGCTGTACAAGATTGGGTGTCCTGTGTTAGCCAGTCAACTAATTCCTCAGAACTTTTCAAATTCAGGGTACCTGGCTTCTGAAAACTGGGCATTATTCTAGGGCAAAAGGGAATCACAGCACCACGACCACGACGGCCCCTGCGGGGTGGCCTGCCTCTGCCTGTAATTTTTTGGGGGATTAGTGGTACTATGCGTGCAAGCTACTGTGAGACCAGATATGATTGGCAATGTGCACTGGAACAGTTCTGCAGAGCACACACTGTAGGCCTGAGATACCCGCTTCAAGACAAGTAACTGCTATTCAATCTATAACAGTGAAAAACAAATTTTGGTTGTAAAAGCACGCTATAGAGACACCAGATATGATTGGCAATGTGCACTGGAACAGTGCTGCAGAGCACACACTGTAGGCCTGAGACACCCGCTTGAAGACAAGTAACTGCTATTCAATCTATAACAGTGAAAAACAAATTTTGGTTGTAAAAGCACGCTATAGAGACACAAGATATGAGTGGCAACTGTCAAAGCACACTGGCACAGGTCTGCAGAGCATACGCTGAAGTAGGCCGTACACCAAGATGCTTGCAGACAACTAACTGATCTTCTATTACAGTGAAAAAAAATATTTCTTTTAAATCTAAAGCTTAACCAATTGTTAAAACAGATATGAGTGGTGGCACTGGGCAAATAGGCACAGTATCCAATGTGAACCTCACACAGAAGCTGGCAGGCAGGCAACTGCTCTTCTATTACAGTGAAAAAAAAATATTTATTTTAAATGTAAAGCTTAACCTATTGTTAAAACAGATATGAGTGGTGGCACTGGGCAAATAGGCACAGTATCCAATGTGAACCTCACACAGAAGCTGGCAGGCAGGCAACTGCTCTTCTATTACAGTGGAAACAAAATTTTGGTTGTAAAAGCACGCTATAGAGACACCAGATATGATTGGCAACTGTCAAAGCACGCTGGCACAGGTCTGCAGAGCACACGCTGAAGTAGGCCTGAAACACAGACGCTTGCAGACAACTAACTGCTCTTCTATTACAGTGAAAAAAAATTATTTCTTTTAAATCTAAAGCTTAACCAATTGTTAAAACAGATATGAGTGGTGGCACTGGGCAAATAGGCACAGTATCCAATGTGAACCTCACACAGAAGCTGGCAGGCAGGCAACTGCTCTTCTATTACAGTGGAAACAAAATTTTGGTTGTAAAAGCACGCTAAAGAGACACCAGATATGATTGGCAACTGTCAAAGCACGCTGGCACAGGTCTGCAGAGCACACGCTGAAGTAGGCCTGAAACACAGACGCTTGCAGACAACTAACTGCTCTTCTATTACAGTGAAAAAAAAATATTTCTTTTAAATCGAAAGCTTAACCAATTGTTAAAACAGATATGAGTGGTGGCACTGGGCAAATAGGCACAGTATCCAATGTGAACCTCACACAGAAGCTGGCAGGCAGGCAACTGCTCTTCTATTACAGTGGAAACAAAATTTTGGTTGTAAAAGCACGCTAAAGAGACACCAGATATGATTGGCAACTGTCAAAGCACGCTGGCACAGGTCTGCAGAGCACACGCTGAAGTAGGCCTGAAACACAGACGCTTGCAGACAACTAACTGCTCTTCTATTACAGTGAAAAAAAATTATTTCTTTTAAATTGAAAGCTTAACCAATTGTTAAAACAGATATGAGTGGTGGCACTGGGCAAATAGGCACAGTATCCAATGTGAACCTCTCACAGAAGCTGGCAGGCAGGCAACTGCTCTTCTATTACAGTGGAAACAAAATTTTGAATGTAAAAGCACGCTAAAGAGACACCAGATATGATTGGCAACTGTCAAAGCACGCTGGCACAGGTCTGCAGAGCACACGCTGAAGTAGGCCTGAAACACAGACGCTTGCAGACAACTAACTGCTCTTCTATTACAGTGAAAAAAAATTATTTCTTTTAAATCTAAAGCTTAACCAATTGTTAAAACAGATATGAGTGATGGCACTGGGCAAATAGGCACAGTATCCAATGTGAACCTCACACAGAAGCTGGCATTCAGGCAACTGCTCTTCTATTACAGTGGAAACAAAATTTTGGTTGTAAAAGCACGCTAAAGAGACACCAGATATGATTGGCAACTGTCAACGCACGCTGGCACAGGTCTGCAGAGCACACGCTGAAGTAGGCCTGAAACACAGACGCTTGCAGACAACTAACTGCTCTTCCTAGCCCTCTCTTAGCTCTCACTCTCATGTTCAGTAGTGCTCCTGCTATGACAACTTTAGCTTTCTATTACATATTGCTGCTGTTTAGAAACATGTCAGCTACTCTATTGGTTCTCAGACCAAAGTAGAAATTTGGTTAAATATACTGATAAACTCCAAGCATTTTAGCTACTCCTGACTCACTATTAGCCCTTAGCAAACAGCTTACACAGGGTTAAAGCTGCAAGATACTGATAGACTCTTTATTACCTTTGCAGCTAGCAATAAAATAATCTGCAGTGGCAATATGGAGCAAAAAAGTATATGACATGGTTAACAGTAGCAATAATCATTACAGATTTAAACAAATTGAAATCCGAATAAGATCAGTCCTCAGAGTCACAGCTTCAGAACTACAATTTGAAGCTTTGCAACATTTCAACTAGCCACAGCAGAGAGTCTCAGCTACAGAGTGACCAAGCACTTCAAAGAAGATGGTGGGTAATTAAAACTATTAGTGACAGACAGCACAGTCCTCTGTGTCAGAAATGCCCCCCTCCCCATATCACCCCTGTTTTTGTTACATATATTATAGGGTTCAGGAGCTGCTGGGCACTGTAACCCTACCACATGGTGTTATCAGCCAATAATGACCCCTGACTAGAAAGGCTAATTGAATGCCTCCACTCATGAGCATCTGGCTCTTGTAGCTAAATGGCAACTCAATGGAATGACAAAAAAAATGAATTAAATTCCTTGTTATAGGACACTGGGCATGTGCAAAATATGTTGAAACCGGGTAGATTTCAAACCAGCCCCATTTTTCAACATGCCTAGATGCTCTCAAGGAAGCTTATCTAAACAGCTTCCTATGAGTGTTGAGGGGACCTGCAGAACTAAAACCTATTACAGAATTAAAGTGACACAACCTTATTTTCCTGCATTTTTTTGCCTAGCACCCTCCCATCCAGAAAAAGAATATTAGTGTTTCTAAACTACTGCAATTTCTTTTACAAAACACACAACAATATCTACAAAAAAATAATGAAAATAGTGTAATACAGTTTGGTGTCAATTTCTGGATAAAGCCAAATATTACACTCACAAACACTTATTGATAGTAGGCATTTAACCCCTTAAGGACCAAACTTCTGGAATAAAAGGGAATCAAGACATGTCACACATGTCATGTGTCCTTAAGGAGTTAAAAACTCCTCAAATTTTGGACTCTTCTTTCTTCTTTGTTCTTACATCCAGAACATATGTATATGTAGGAAGAGAGAAAAGTGGACACATTGAGTAGATCTTCATTGATTTATAAAAAATAACATTTATAGGTCACACTTACAAGATATCAAAGCAAATTAGGCATATCACCATATGCACTGGAACTCCATTTTTTAACATTATCAGGGTGTTGGAGCAGCCATTGATATAAAACAATAAAACATATACTAAAAAATAGCCCTGCACGTTTCATCCATCTGCATGGACTTCCCCAGGGGCAATGATAAAAAAAAAAAAAAATCAATGTGTGTTTAATTTCCCCAGCATAAAAACTGATGTGGATCCATAAATGTTTATGCTGTTGATCCATAAGGATGTAAAAAGCCAAGTTTGTTCTACAAAACAGGAAAACAATCCTTCTTGACTTCATAATGGGAATTAGATTTCTCCTTTGACCAACTTCTTGTTAAAATGAATATTAATTATATCTTGGAATATTTTGTTTTTCTAAAAACAAAAAAACAAAAAAAACTTTTCAGCAGATAATTCCACATCTTTATTATTATAGCTTATTTATAAAAATTATTTAAGAACTTTAACAATTACATAATCTGTTTATAAAGGGAGAGTGTGTTAGGCTGGGCACAACTGCAGGAGATAAGCCCTTACTTAGATATAATAAGCATACGGACAGATAAAAAAGATCCAGCCAAAAAAGTCTAAAATACAACTTTTATTTCATACTACTAAAAATCAATATATCTAAATGTCAAACCAAATCCATTTCACAAGAACATTAAATCCATAGATATAGTTAGGTAAGGCTAGATCTAAATCAAGTACTTTAAATCACTATATCCTTATACTGAGAACATAGATATAGTTTCTAGCTGGAATACAAATTAATTCCACTCTAGTTTGTTTCCTGTCTGACATGTAACAGTCAAAATACCTATGTATACAAAGTATAATTAGTACAAAGTATTAACTAATACAGAAGAAATAATTATTTCATGGGGCCCATCATTTGTCCCGAATACAGACTTTAAGTCATTTAAAACGTTTGTGGACGTTAATAAGTTTAACAGGGATCTAACAGTCAAAAAAATGTTTGGTAACGGAACTAATTCTGAATTAATGGGTGACATTAGTTATGAGCATGAGAACACCATTATGTGAGATCAAATGGGGTTAACAACAGAAGTTCCCTCGGAATGTAATCTTGATTTTCATGACCTCTGTTTTGTAACAGATTTGGATGAAGTGGAACAGGAAAACCAACTAGTATTGCCATTTAGATCATGTGGGGGTTCTGGTTTAACCCCTTAAGGACACATGACATGTGTGACATGTCATGATTCCCTTTTATTCCAGAAGTTTGGTCCTTAAGGGGTTAAAGTACCACTATAGTGCCAGGAAAACACTCGTTTTCCTGGCACTATAGTGCCCTGAGGGTGCCCCCACCCTCAGGGTCCCCCTCCCGCTGGGCTGGATGGAGAGGAAGGGGTTAAACTTACCTCTTTCTCCAGTGCCGGGCGGGGAGCTCTCTGCCTCCTCTCCTCCTCCTCTCTGCCTCCTCCGCGCGTGCATTCAGCCAGTCTCATAGGAAAGTATTTACAATGCTTTCCTATGGACGCTTTTTTTAGTTCTACGTGACCTTTTAACTGTGAATGTCATACTACGGTTTGCTTTTACTGCAATAAAATACACATATTTGTATTCAGCGATGTCTCACATGTAAAACAGTACCCCCTTTGTATAGATTTTATGGTGTTTTGGGAATTTACATGACGTTATATTTTTCAGTTTTTTTACCTTGAAATTCGCCAGATTGGTTATGTTGCCTTTGAAACTATATGGTAGCCCAGGAATGAGAATTACCCCCATTATGGCATACCATTTGCAAAAGTAGATAGCCCAAGGTATTGCAAATGGGGTATGTGCAGTCTTTTCTAGTAGCCACACTGGCCAAAGTTAGTGTTAATATTTGTTTGTGTGTGAAAAATGCAAAAAAAAACATTTGAACGCCGATTTTGGCCAGTGTTTGTGACTAAGTGGCTACTAAAAAAGGCTGGACATACTCTATTTGCAATATTTTGGGTTGTCTACTATTGCAAATGGTATGCCATCATGGTGGTAATTTTCATTCCTGGCATACCATACGGTCTCAAAGGCAACATAACCAATCTGGCAAATTTCAATGTGAAAAAACTGAAACGCAAGCCTTATATTTGACTCTGTAACTTTTGAAAATACCAAAAAACCTGTACATGAGTGGTACTGTTATACTCAGTAGACTTTGCTGAACAAAAATATCAGTGTTTCAAAACATTAAAATGTATGACAACAATTATATCGTCCGTGTAAGTGCCTTTTGTGTGTGAAAAATGCAAAAAAAATCACTTTCACCTACGATAACATCGTTGTAATACATTTTACTGTTTTGAAACACTAATATGTGTTTTTAGTGAAGTCTTCCGAGTACAGCAGTACCCCCCATGTACAGGTTTTATGGTGTCTTGGAAAGTTACAGGGTTAAATATAGTGCTAGCAAATTAAATTCCCTGGACTTTCGGCCTGGGTTGTCAGGCAGCTCCCGCAAGTTGTATTAAATAAAATGATCTAATTATGTAAAATTATTACATAAATATTTACGTAGAATTATTATTATATATATATATGTTTATAAGTTTTTTTTAATTATTTTTATTTATATAGGTATATATATAGTGCTATATACGTATACACTTGTATACACTTATGTATATTATTTCATTACACATGTATTTTGATATCTATATATATATATATATATATATATATATATATATACATATATATATATATATATATATATTGATATCAAAATATATATATATTAGTTTAAAATACAGTTAGAACAAAATTACACACATGTTTTAATTTATTTTTGATTATTTTTTTATTTTATTTTTTCGTATTTACATATTTATTTATTTTATATATATATATATATATATATATATATACACACATTAATAATGGTATATATATATATATATATATATATATATATATATATATATATATATATATATATTTAATCAGTATTATTCTACGTGTATTTTGATATTAATATACAAAAAAAAAATAAAGGGAACACAAAAGTAACACATCCTAGATCTGAATGAATTAAATATTCTTCTGAGATACTTTGTTCTTTACATAGTTGAATGTTCTGACAACAAAATCACACAAAAGTTAAAAAATGGAAATTAATTTTTTCAACCCATGGAGGTCTGGTTTTGGAGTCATGCTTAAAATTAAAGTGGAAAAACACACTACAGGCTGATCCAACGTTGATGTAATGTCCTTAAAACAAGTCAAAATGAGGCTTTAGTAGTGTGTGTGGCATCCACATGCCTGTATGACCTCACTACAACGCCTGTGCATGCTCCTGAAGAAGTGGCAGATGGTCTCCTGAGGGATCTCCTCCCAGACCTGGACTTAAGCATCTGCCAACTCCTGGACAGTCTGTGGTGCAACGTGACATTGGTGGATGGAGCGAGACATGATGTCCCAGATGTACTCAATTGGATTCAAGTCTGGGGAATAGGCGGGCGAGTCCATAGCATCAATGTCTTCGTCTTGCAGGAACTGCTGACACACTCCAGCCACGAGGTCTAGCATTGTCTTGCATTAGGAGGAACCCATGGCCAACCGCACCAGCATTTGGTCTCACAAGGGGTCTGAGGATCTCATCTCGGTACCTAATGGCAGTCAGGCTACCTCTGGTGAGCATATGGGGGGCTGTGCAGCCCCCCAAAGAAATGCCACCCCACACCGTGACTGATCCACTGCCAAACCGGTCATGCTGTAGGATGTTGCAGGCAGCAGAACATTCTCCACGGCGTCTCCAGACTCTGTCACATCTGTCACATGTGCTCAGTGTGAACCTGCTTTAATCTGTGAAGAGCACAGGGTGCCAGTGGCGAATTTGCCAATCTTGGTGTTCTCTAGCAAATGCCAAACATCCTGCACGGTGTTGGGCTGTAAGCACAACCCCCACCTGTAGACGTCGGGCACTCATACAACCCTCATGGAGTCTGGTTTTGACTGTTTGAGCAGACACATGCACATTTGTGGCCTGCTGGAGGTCATTTTGCAGGGCTCTGGCAGTGCTCCTCCTGTTCCACCTTGAACAAAGGCGGAGGTAGCGGTCCTGCTGCTGGGTTGTTGCCCTCCTACGGCCTCCTCCACGTCTCCTGATGTACTGACCTGTCTCCTGGTAGCGTCTCCATGCTCTGGACACTACGCTGACAGACACAGCAAACCTTCTTGCCACAGCTCGCATTGATGTGCCATCCTGGATGAGCTGCACTACCTGAGCCACTTGTGTGGGTTGTAGACTCCGTCTCATGCTACCACAAGAGTGAAAGCACCGCCACCAATCAAAAGTGACCAAAACATCAGCCAGGAAGCATAGGAACTGAGAACTGGTCTGTGGTCACCACCTGCAGAACCACTCCTTTATTGGGGGTGTCTTGCTAATTGCCTATAATTTCTACCTGTTGTCTATCCCATTTGCACAACAGCATGTGAAATTGTCACTAAGTGTTGCTTCCTAAATGGACAGTTTGATTTCACAGAAGTGTGACTGACTTGGAGTTACATTGTGTTGTTTAAGTGTTCCCTTTATTTTTTTGTATGTGTATGTATGTATATGTCTATATATATATATATATATATACTTAGATCATATATATAATAAATCTATATATGATCTAAGTAAATATAATATAATTTTAAACTATTTTAACGTTTTTTGTTTTACATTTTACAGGCAGCATGGGGAGTACTTGTCATTACAGGCACTCCCCCTGTTGGCATTGCTGTGGACGGCTATGCCATCCATGTGATCGTGAGGTCCTCGCAAGGACCTTGCGATAACATGGCCCGGGGGGGGGGGGGGGGGCGGAAACAGATGGAGGGGGACTCCCTGGGCTCCCAGGTGAGTCCATATACCACGATGGCCGGCATGGGGTCACCGACGACTGGGTAAGTACATAGGATGACGGGGATATGCTATGCCGCCCTCCGGCGTTCAAACCAAGGTCCCTAAGGATGGCATAGCACACCCACCATCCTTAAAGGGTTAAATCCATAGGTATACTTAGGCAACTATAGTTTAAATCACTATATACTTATACTGAGAACATAGATATAATTTGTAGTTGGAATATAAATTAATTCCACTCTATTTTGTATCCGGTCTGACATGTAACAGTCAAACTACATATGTATACAAAGTATCCCTTGAATTAAGCAGATCGGAGTATCAGATTGTATACCTAGATCTATCTAGAACCTAGATAGATCAGAATCACACAAGTAAGAAAAGGAGGGAGGAGAGAACAAAAAGGACAAATACTATCCTACTCAGTGCCTTTGAGGGCACCCCACTGTAATCCCCAAACTCAGAAAACTAGACTCAAAGTTTCAAACTCAAAGGTTGAAATCAAACCAAAGTAAGCACAGAAAAAAATCACAATCATACAATGTGTGTGATAAAATGGAATCAACAATGTGCATTGTGCCACAACCCTTGAAGTGTCCAGTTGTGGTGAAATGCGCATCAAGACATTACTTGTTTGTTTGTGATTTATAAGATGTGAGGGATGATTAGATGTGGTGCCATTTTTCCATTTTTTGTCTTTGCATGCATAGATTTTTGATTTAGACAATCTCAAACTATACCTACGGATTTAATGTTCTTATGATATGGATTTGGATTGAGATATAGATATATTGATTTTTTAGTAGTGTTACGACCCTCCTGGTGTCTTTAAGAGAAACCACCGTTTAGTTCACCTTCCCCTCTCACAATATTAAGCATCCGTTCGCATAAACTGTAATCCACGAACCATAACCAGGAGAAGCGGTAATCTCCCGACTGGGAGATGTGAAGGGACTCTGAACTCCCAACAGAAATCCACAAACTGCCGCTAATCGCCGAACCAGGATATCCACCAAGCGGCTTACTATTCCGATAACCAGTCCCTAGGTGTAAATAATAAATCCCCCCCCCAATAACGAGACAGAAGCTCCACATTGAGGGTCAAACAGGATCTGTTTATTGAGGGCTACCTGCCCCTGTATTTATGCAGGTCTCCCACCTGGTGGACACTCCCCTAGGGGACCAGATGGAAGACTGTAACAAGGGACAGACAAGTACCAATTCCAGACATACAGCAGTAAAACATCCCCACAATGCATCCTGGCTTCCTCTCCTCTGTCCTGGGGATAATTGAGAAGTAATTCAATTATCTCCCAGGACAAAGGCAAATCGACATTATGCACATGGGGACACCAATACAGTGAAACACTATAAAATACATAAAGTTACATTTTACATATAACACACAGGCATTCAACATATCCCCAGATAGCTCAGGTCTGAGTGCACATTATTAAGTGAATGGCACTCAGACCACCCGAATACAGTCCAATCGCCATGGAGCCAAAGTCTTTAATTCCACGAACAGGCTCCATGGCATAGCTATCTGGGTACTTCCACATAGATTGGAATATAAATTCAAAGTCCCGAATGCTCCGCCGTTTGATTCATGAACGGAGCTAAAAAACTTTTGGTTGGTAGGTCAGCGGTACTTGGCTGACATAGTGTCCGAATTTGGTGTATGAAAGCCGGGCAGAAAAGCGCTGGCTGCCCGGGGGCTCCAGAACACCGCCATTGTGTGGTGGCTAGGTGTAACCGCGATCACCCAGTAACAATCAATTGAGCTGCGGTTAACCGCAACTACTGGGGGGTCAATTGCCGGCACACGCTCGTTAAGCCGCGGTTAACCGCGGCTTCAGGGAGGTAGATGGAAGGCACACGCCAGCTTCTGGGTGGCCAATTGACGGCGCCGGCTGGCTTCCCACGGCTCTGGGGAGGCTGAAAAACAGTTATTTACATGAAAAACAGGGAATAGACGAATCCACCACAATAGACAGACGGATGGTTCTGTCACAAGTAGTATGAAATGAAAGTTATTTGTAAACTTTTGGGGCTTTTTTAGAATAAAATACCTTCCCTCTAGTCTCAATGGATTACCTCTCGTCAGTTGTATATTCCTGCTAATGAACAGAATACCAGAAATGGTATATTGTATATATTAGCATTGTGCTGTCATATTCGCTCTGAGGCAAAAAACATTGTTCTAGCCTTTATTCATAACTAATATTTGTATTCCTTTATCAATTTTGTTGCAAAGAGGCAACATTATATTTAGTTCACGTGACTCAATACCCCCTTTTATGCATTATAGCACCTTAATAGCCTTTGCAAAGGCAGACCAACATTGTGCACTGTTTCCCAGTTTATCTCTAATTGTTCCCAAGTCCTTTTCATTTGATGTTATCCCTAGCTCAACCACATTTAAGTTATTAGTGGCTTGTGGGTTCCTTATCCAGAATGCATGATTTTGCATTTACCTGTATTGAATCTCTACAGCCACTTGCCTACTCAGTACCTTATACATCCAAATCCCTCTGTATAGAAGTAGCAGTCAGAGAATTAATGATCAGATCATCAGTGTATTAATCAGTGGTTAATTATCTTATGAGCAATAGTTGGGGAGAATAATATGGGTGATATTAGACATATCTTGCTCTTGGTAGGTGCTTTTATACTGAAATATTGGGAAAATATTGGAAGCAAAAGACCTGGTTATATATTTATGTGAAAAGTTAAAAGAATGGAAAAAAGTTCTTTCAGTGCTAGTACATTTCCAACTATAACAGTGGTACCTTTCACAAGCGGCATAAAGGTGCAATCATATAAATTGAAGCAGCAATACTTTTATCCCACCAGCAGGAGATAACCAAGCAGACAAACCATCTTATAGTAGCTGCACACAGTTCTGGTAATGAGCCTAACCACTTTTATATCAATATTTACTAAGTGTACCTTCCTAAAGAGATTATTTCATTGTCGTAGGTAATTATCTGTCAAAATTATAAGACATTTTTGATGAAAATATCTTAAAATATCAGTTTAGTATCTGGAGCTTTAGGGTCTCTATACACATAAACACACCCATTTTATTTTGTATTATTAGAAATCATAGCTCTTTGTTGGAAAATGCTAAATTACTTTACGCTAACATTTTATGACATTTAAATCTTAAGGGATACAATTAACACATTTTTTTCTAAAAGTAGAGTTAATTAAAGCAAAATGTCATATTTCTTTATGAGAAATACACTGCATGAATATCTTAAATACTACAGATCAATGTGTAATTTAATTGCAAATGTATAACATATGGGTTTCTTGGTATTTGTGTTAGAAGTAGAATTTGTGTGCAGTAGTATCCAGGAAAGTTCAGCATGTCTTTAATCTGAACTGCATATAGATGGTAAAATACTGAAATATTATGTGTTATAGAAGCAGCTGCATCAAATTCTGAACATATTAAAGTTTTACATTTTATATTGGAAATACAATGCAATAGGAATTAAAACTTTGTTAAGTAATTTGTTTACAATTTACAAAAAAATGTTTGTGTTATAAAAGAATTGGGTTTATTGCTAAAATGTAATACTTATTAGAAGATCAGAAAAAAATAATGCATATAATGATAACATGTTATTTTTTAATATGCAGATGCAAAGATATTATAAAAATTACAAATTGCTGCAAGATATTTGTGAAGAATTCTCTTGTATTCTGGTAAAGGTAGCCTCCAAACACTGGATTTATGGGAAAAATGTAACTAACTATAGTAAAATGACTTCCCTGGCTAAGAAACTGGAATTTGCGGTCGCATGGCTTAGGAGCTCCGCCAACACCCCGACCTAAAAGCGACTTTATTCACAGCATTCGGCAATAAAACTCAATAAAACTCACCTTACCTGCATCGGAGAGTGCACAGGTACACTATGCCCTCGTCTAAACAACTAAAGCTCTCTGAAACAGCCAAGCTGAAGAGATCAGAACACCGCAAAGAAACTCAAGATGGCGACGATGCGCCTAACTTGTCGGATGGCCAGTCTGACTATGAGTCACACACTACCAAGTACTCAGAGGCCCCTGTCACGGAGCGCAGCCTTCACAAGATGCTGCAGGAACTCCGAGCGACAATAACAGCCGATTTTCATCGTATAAATGGAGAACTGCACAGAGAAATCTCCAACATAGGTGAAAGAACAAACAACCTGGAAAACAAAACGGATGAATTATGTGCGGCCCACAATGACATAGCGGACAAACTCCAGATACTTTCGGAAGAAAACGCATTGCTAAAAATAAAAATGGCGGACATAGAAGACAGAACTAGAAGACAAAATATCCGCTTTAGAGGCATACCGGATGATGTATCCCGTGATGCGCTGCCAGCTTACATTCTTTCCCTATGCAAGTCTCTAGTCCCAAGCCTGCCCGACTCAGCGTGGGCCTACGACCGCATGCATAGGCTACCACGCCCGGCTCGCTTGTCAAACGAAGTCCCAAAGGATGTTATTGTCAAGTTCCACTACTATGCGCATAAAGAAACGCTACTGCAGGCAGCGAGAAAAATCTCAACTTTGCCAGAACCTCACCAACACATCGCTTTATACACAGATCTATCAGTGACCACGATGGCGAAAAGGAAGGAGTTCATTACGATCACTAAGACTTTACGAAACAACAACGTAATCTACAAATGGGGGTATCCCACGAAACTGGTTATATGGCGACAAGGTCGGAACTATGTGGCGAATGATCCGAAAGAAGGTATGAAGCTGATTACATCCTGGGGCCTATGGACCGGATCACCCAAGGGACCAGAATCCGTAGAAACCGCATCACCTAAGAGGTTCCAAGCTGATTGGCAAATGGCTAAATCTCCAGCCAAGGACCCTTGAACTCTCTAATCATACTTACCTACATGCAGGTTATGTTGATATGAGGTTTGCCTTAGCGATGTTATTTTGTCAGATTGCACATTATGTTTATGTTTTTGCCCTACTTGATCACTAAATTAGAGAGATAGGCCCCGCATTCATGTACGCCACATGGGCCCATGCCCAAGTCACGTGGTGCCCCCTCAGCGATATTTAGCATTAACTTACGCTCTTTCTTTATATAACGCTAAAATAGCCTGCGCTTCCTTTAATTAGTGTGCAACCTCACCATATCCTGGTGCACCATATTGTACCATCCTCACCTGTGTAAATTCTGAAAACTGTATCTCAATGTTATTTTGATGCTTTAACGAACCTCTGACAATTCGCTCACCGAGCCCATACTACTTGTGTATACGCAATGTGGTACTCTAACATACCCCATGCACTCCCAGTTTACGTTCATACACGAACGATGTTTACGTCCCACTTGGGTGCTCTCTGAGAGCAGGTTTCATGCAAGTTAAGGTTCTTCAGACTCCACATATGTGGTTATTGTTGGTGTTACGGTTACTCTTAGGCTTGCTGAGAGCTGGACCGCTTAGTCGTCTGGATTCCTAGTTGCTGAAGAGGAGAGAGCTGCTTTCCCTAATATTCCATAAGAGTCCTGTAAGTGTAGAATAATCCCACTAGCTATAGCATAGCTAGGATACCTTTCTGCCCAACAAAACGAGTCGAGGCTGCGATTTGAGGGTCAAGCAAGAACTGAGGACTGGGCTGACCAGCCTGCTTTTTATTGTGGTTACATACAAAAAGGATACTCCCAGGGGGAGGCATAAAATCACCAATCACATATTGGATACCTCCCACACATCTCCTCCCCTCAGATAAACAGTTAACATAATTATGCAGTACATATTTTTAACCAAGTTCTGGATGTACCCCAAAACCAGGGGGTACCCCTTTAAATCCTACACCGCTGTACAGATCTTGTTCAGGAGAGCAACATATCCGAAAACCAACCCGTTCGGATGAATGGTTCGAGAGTTATGGGTTTTCAAAGTTTTGACCGACCGCACAGACTTCCTGGCCGAAAATGGTTCCACACGTTTAGGCCTTGCGGTCGGTCTCCGTTCGTACGGTGAAACTCCACGAACCCATTGCCATCCATAGGTATCCTGGGGGTCGCTGTACTCCCCCTGCGAAGAGTAATCGTCCTACCGAACGGTGGGCCGCTCGGTAGGTCCAGCACGAAGTTATACTATCATGGAGGTCTCAGCGGTGTTCGCCTGGGTGCGTCTCCGTTTTTAGTTCCAGACGATTGCTGGCAAACACCGCTGGTCGTACGTAAGATGGCCGCGAACACGTGCAAAGTCCTGAAATGGCGGCCACCTATACGTTTACACAAAGGATTCGTGCTGAACCATACCAACGACTGCAAATAAGTCAGACAAGTGAAAATAACATTTAAAGGCACATAGTTCAATAAGGTTTTTGTAACAGTGCTCCCTTTTTGTGGAACACTCTGGCAGACACCGTCTGACCCCTTTTCGGGGCAGACTAAGGCTGTCCAGACCGCTGGTTATGCTGGGCTGAGGTCCGTTTGTCTGGACAACCCGTCCGCGTTGCCATTCTGTTTCCCGGGTCGGTAGGTAATGGTAAAATTTAAGGGTTGCAATGATAAACTCCAACGTAATAACCTGCCGTTATCCCCAGAGACCCGGTTTAGCCACACCAACGGGTTATGGTCGGTGACCAGAGTGAACTCTTGTCCATATAAATAGGGAGTCAATTTCTTTAATGCCCACACCAAGGCCAAACACTCCTTTTCGACCGCTGCATAGCTGACTTCGCGGGGTAGGAGCTTCCGGCTGATGTAGGCAACTGGATGCTCCCCTCCATCTTCACCTACTTGGCTGAGGACGGCTCCCAGCCCGAACATGGAAGCGTCTGTATGGACGATAAAACGTTTATTAAGAGCTGGAGCCGCCAAGACAGGAGCATTAACCAAAGCGTTTTTGAGGGCCTGGAAAGCCTTTTCACAGTGGGGAGACCACAGGACCTGTCGAGGTAAGTTTTTCTTGGTCAAGTCAGTCAGGGGTTTGGCAAGTGTGCTGTAGTCGGGTACAAATCGTCTGTAGTACCCTGCCGTGCCCAGAAAGGCTAGAACCTGGGTTTTAGTGATGGGGGTGGGCCAATTGGCAACAGCTTCTATCTTGGCTGGCTCTGGTCGCTGTTTTCCGCACCCCACCCGGTGACCCAGGTACTGTACCTCGGCCATCCCAAAGTGACATTTTTCTGGTTTCAGAGTCAGGCCAGCAGCCCGGATCTGATCCAGAACCATCCCCCCATGAGCTAAGTGGTCCTCCCAGGACTCACTGTGAATCGCTATGTCGTCCAGGTATGCACAGGCAAAACTCTGGAAGCCATCCAGGAGTCTATCCACCAAGCGCTGGAAGGTAGCTGGGGCATTCTTCATCCCAAACGGCATTACCTTAAACTGGTATAAGCCGAATGGGGTGACGAATGCCGACTTGGGGATAGCCTCCGGGGCCAGGGGAATCTGCCAGTAACCCTTGCAGAGGTCGATAGTGGTCAGGTAATTTCCCCTGGCTATACGATCGAGTAGCTCGTCTACCCTGGGCATCGGGTACGCGTCCGTCACTGTTTTTTCATTGAGCCTCCGGTAATCTACACAGAACCGGGTTGTCCCATCTTTCTTGGGTACCAGGACAACCGGGGAGGCCCAGGGACTATCGGAGGGCTCAATCACCCCGAGTTGGAGCATCTCATCTATCTCCTGCTTCATTCCTGTTCTAACTGCCTCGGGGATGCGATACGGGGGCTGGCGTAAGGGTGTTTGCCCGGGGGTATCGACCTGGTGGGTAGTTAGGGTAGTGTACCCTGGCTTCTGGGAGAAGGTGAAGTGTTTGGCCTGGAGGAGTGTATTGAGCTGCTCCCTTTCAGTGGGGTTAAGTCGGTCTCCTATCTGAACCTGGGTGACTATCCCTGTGGGGGGACTTTTTTCTAATAGGTCGGGAATGGGTAGACTGTCGGGGTCTTCCTGGGGAGGACAACATACGGCTGTCACGTTCTCGGGTCGCTCCAAGTATTCTTTGAGCATGTTTACATGGAACGTCCTCCTAAGGTTGTTGTCGTGGCAACTGGCTATGACATAAGTTGTGTCGCCCCGTTTCTCTACAATCTGGTAGGGGCCCTGCCAGGATGCTTGCAATTTGTCTGTCTTTACCGGCTTAAGTACCAACACCTTTTGTCCTATGGTAAAGATTCTCCTTCGGGCCCCCCGATCGTACCATACCTTCTGTCTTCTCTGGGCCGACTGGAGGTTGGCCTGCACGGATCTGGCTAGCTGCTCCATTCGGTCTCTGAGTTCCAGCACGTATGGCACAATGGGGACACTGTCAGTTTCTGTCTCTCCCTCCCAGTGCTCCCGGATCAGGTTTAGGGGGCCCCGTACCTTTCTTCCGTAGAGCAACTCAAAGGGAGAGAACCCTGTCGTTTCCTGGGGCACCTCCCGATAGGCAAACAGGAGGTGCGGCAGGAAGCGTTCCCAATCTCGGTATTCTTGAGTGAACGTTTTGAGCATTTGTTTGAGGGTTCCGTTGAACCTCTCACAAAGTCCGTTCGTCTGGGGATGGTAGGGGGAGCTCAGAAGGGATTTAATTTTGCAGACCTGCCAGAGTTGTTGGGTCAATTCGGCTGTGAATTGGGTGCCTCGGTCAGACAGGATTTCCTTTGGAAATCCTACCCGGGAGAACACTTGTACCAGTGCATTCGCTACCGTATCCGCTTGGATGTTGGACAGGGCGACAGCCTCGGGGTACCTGGTAGCGTAGTCCACTACGGTAAGGATGTAGCGCTTACCGGAGGGACTAGGGGTGGCCAGTGGTCCTACTAGGTCAATAGCAACCCTGCTAAAGGGTTCCTCTACGATGGGCATATTGACTAGATGGGCTTTAGGGTGATCGCCTCGCCTTCCTACTCGTTGACACACATCGCAAGTATTACAATAAGTCCTAACATCAGCGTGTACTCCTGGCCAAAAGAATGTGTGGGTAATGCGGTGTAGTGTACGGGTCACAGCTAGATGACCTGCCAAGGGGATGTCATGTCCTATCTTGAGGATTTCTCGACGGTATTTGTGGGGCACTACCAGCTGTCGCCTACGTTGTCCCTTTTTCTCTGTCAAGCGGTATAGTTTGCCTTTTTCCCATAGAAAAGTTTCGTTATCTGCCCCGCTCCCCCCGGTCTCTGCTCGTTCCCGGTACTTTTGTAAAGTCGGATCATTCCTAGACTCGGTCTCGAAAGTATCTGGGGTGTCCCAGGGTATGGGGCCTAACATGTCAGGAACAGTCGGGGTCGGTCTTACCTGGGTCTCCCGCACTGGTGAGGGTTCTCGGTCCGTCCGGGCTTGTGCTCGGGTAGTCACTGGGTTCGCCTCGTTGTTGTACGCTGGAGCATAGGCAGAAGTCATGGGGCCCAAATCGTTGCCCAGTATTACTTCAGCAGGTAAATTATCCATTATGCCCACGTTCACAGCCCCCTTTCCCGCTCCCCAATCAAGGTGTACTTTAGCGGTCGGAATTTTGTACACATCCCCCCCCGCCACTCTAACGGCCACGGTCTGCCCTGACCGCTTGTGTTCTGGCACCAAATGACTCTGCACCAGTGTGATGGTAGCCCCTGTGTCCCTCAACCCCTCGGTAGATCGCCCTTCGAGCCATACCTTCTGCCGATGGTGCTGGCGGTTATCTGAAGCAGCATATACAGGGTCTGCCTCGTGAAGCGGCCCCAAATATTCCTCCATCGAGGCCTCTTGGTTAACACAGAGGGCGCGGGCAGAACGGTATGGCCCAGAGGGGTAATTGTAATTCCTGGGTGTCTGGTGCGTGTTAAGAGGGCAGTTAGCCATGAAATGCCCTGGTTGCTTGCATCGGTGGCAAGTTGGTCTGGGACGATCAGAGTTGTTATTGGGTGGCCCTGAGTGTCGGGTGGGCCCTGCGGGTACCGGGGCTCGGAACTTCGTACGAGGAGGTGCACGGTAAACCTCTCTGGGCTCAACCCGTGCTGGAGCCCGGTAGCTCGTTGGCTCGTGAAGACGTGAGTCATAATGTTCATCCGCTAATTTGGCTGCTTCTTCTAGGGTGGGAGGTCGCCTGTCTCGCAGCCACTCCTTCCCCTGCTGTTCCATGCCATTATAAAAATGTTCTAAGAGAAACAATTGTAAGATTTCCTCACCAGTCACAGCTTTACTTCCGCTCATCCAGTGATTTGCCGCTCTCCGCATTCGGTGCGCCCATTCCATATGGGTATCGTTAGGCTTCTTTTTCGTGCCTCGAAACTGCCGGCGATACGTGTCTGGAGTTACAGCGTACCGTCTTAGCAGTGTCTCTTTAACTCGCTCATACTGTGTCACTTCCTCAGTACCCAAGGTACGAAAAGCTTCCAGGGCTCGCCCGGATAGTTTCCCAGACAGAATCGTGGGCCACTCTCTGATGGGAATCTGGTGCAGGGCGCATTGCCTTTCGAAGTCCGCCAAGTATTCATCAATTCCTGTCTCGCTCTCTAGGAAGGATCTAAATGCCGCAAAGGGTATCTTGGGCTTCCCAGCGTTTTCGACAGGAACGATTACCTGCGGGGCCTCAGCATTGCGTTGTGCATTTACTAGGTCAAGTGCGTGGGCTCGGGCCTTTCGTATATCCTCGTCTGCCTCCGCCATCAACTGCTGTATTAGTTCTATGGGTGGGTTTGGCCCGTATAGAGAGAGCCTCTCCCGAACAATCCTTGCCTTTTCGTCACCATTCGTGGTTGGTGTTTCCGCCATTGTGAAGCTTTGATCCAGTTCGGTCAGTTCTGCGATCAGTTCTCTCCTTGGCCGGTTGCTGGCGTACCCTCCTCTGCTTTCCAGTAAATCTTTTAGGGTGGTACGCTTCAATTTTGTGTAGGTGCTCTCCATCCGTTCCGTACCTCTCCTAGGAAATCCAGGATAATCCCGCCGCTGCCACCAAATGTTACGGTTACTCTTAGGCTTGCTGAGAGCTGGACCGCTTAGTCGTCTGGATTCCTAGTTGCTGAAGAGGAGAGAGCTGCTTTCCCTAATATTCCATAAGAGTCCTGTAAGTGTAGAATAATCCCACTAGCTATAGCATAGCTAGGATACCTTTCTGCCCAACAAAACGAGTCGAGGCTGCGATTTGAGGGTCAAGCAAGAACTGAGGACTGGGCTGACCAGCCTGCTTTTTATTGTGGTTACATACAAAAAGGATACTCCCAGGGGGAGGCATAAAATCACCAATCACATATTGGATACCTCCCACACATCTCCTCCCCTCAGATAAACAGTTAACATAATTATGCAGTACATATTTTTAACCAAGTTCTGGATGTACCCCAAAACCAGGGGGTACCCCTTTAAATCCTACACCGCTGTACAGATCTTGTTCAGGAGAGCAACATATCCGAAAACCAACCCGTTCGGATGAATGGTTCGAGAGTTATGGGTTTTCAAAGTTTTGACCGACCGCACAGACTTCCTGGCCGAAAATGGTTCCACACGTTTAGGCCTTGCGGTCGGTCTCCGTTCGTACGGTGAAACTCCACGAACCCATTGCCATCCATAGGTATCCTGGGGGTCGCTGTACTCCCCCTGCGAAGAGTAATCGTCCTACCGAACGGTGGGCCGCTCGGTAGGTCCAGCACGAAGTTATACTATCATGGAGGTCTCAGCGGTGTTCGCCTGGGTGCGTCTCCGTTTTTAGTTCCAGACGATTGCTGGCAAACACCACTGGTCGTACGTAAGATGGCCGCGAACACGTGCAAAGTCCTGAAATGGCGGCCACCTATACGTTTACACAAAGGATTCGTGCTGAACCATACCAACGACTGCAAATAAGTCAGACAAGTGAAAATAACATTTAAAGGCACATAGTTCAATAAGGTTTTTGTAACAGTTGGTATTATGCAAAATTAAGGTTGCAGACCATAGGTCGGGAGGAGCCTCAAAGCCCCTCGTCGTGTCACTCATGGGTATAATAGTTTCTACCCTGAGAATGGCTACGATTGTTAACCTTACTAAGGGTTATGTATGTAAATACTTTCGTTATTGGTGTATTTTCTCTTTTGTTTTTGCCCTCCCCCCTCCCCCTCTTGTTCTTCACCTAGATGGTTCCCAGGTAACCCCATTGCAGGAAAGGCGTGTTTACTGCCGTCCCCCCGTGACCACTCGTTCTGCCAACACGGATTCAAGGACACCGAATGACCCAAATCTCTCATGGCTCAAGGTACTCAGAGCTCGCAATACATCTTTCATCAGGATAGATCACCCCCTAGCCTCATTAATACTCACCCATTATGGCTCCTAAGTCAATGACAATCCTCTCCATAAATGCCAAAGGCCTCAATAGCCCTTATAAGAGAAAGCAATTACTGCAGGAAATGCATAAATCAAAGGTGGCCATTGTATGTGTGCAAGAAACTCACTTTACAAGTAAAAACCCACCCCAACTTCGTTCCCCGAACTACCACACAGCTTATTTTGCATACTCGCAAACTAAATCTAAAGGAGTTGCAATAATATTCCACACGGATTGGGTGTTCACATTACGCAAACAATATACTGATAAGGAAGGCAGGCTACTTATACTAGTAGGCGAATTAAATGGAATACTGTTGACAGTAGCCTCCCTTTATGCCCCCAATGAGGCACAAATTTCATTTCTAGGCAAAGCATTCAAAAAAATTGCATCCATCAAACAAGGACACTTAATCATGTGTGGTGACTGTAATTGCACCCTAGACCCCTCTCTGGACATCAAACGCACAAACAACAAGACCCCCATCAAATCCTCCGCACATAATAGCAAATTACTCTCTCAACTAATTCATAAACACGACCTCTATGATACATGGAGGAATTTATTTCCAAAGGCCCAGGATTACACATACTTCTCGCCCGTCCACTTGACATATACGCGCATTGACATGTGTTTCATTGACAAATCTACACTTCCTCATCTTTTAGATCAAACCATTGGTCTTAGAACGTGGTCAGACCATGCTCCAATACTGATCACACTTGAGGTACCATACCCCCCAAGAGGGAGGGGAAAGTGGCGTTTAAATGAGGCCATTCTGGATGACCCCGCAAATAGCCAACAGATTTCCACAACCCTTGATAACTACTTTTCCCTCAACTCTACCGCAGACACATCAGTGGAAACCCAATGGCTTGCACACAAGGCGGTTATCAGGGGGGAATTCATTAAATTAGGCTCCATTGCCAAAAAACAAATCATTTCCAGAGACGCCACACTCCGTCAAAACCTCCTCACATTGGAAACTTCCAATAAAAAATCTCCATCTAAATCTACCTCCAAACAAATCGCTAAACTGCAAGGAGAAATTCAAAATCTCCAGGCCCAGATGTACACCAAACGCCTACTCAGAACCCGCCAATCATATTACATTCAAGGCAATAAAGCAGGGAAACTATTAGCCAATCAATTAAAAGTTAAATACTTGCAGACAAAAATCCCGTATATTTTCTCAAAAGACAACACCAGAATTTACAACCCTAACGATATTGTGGATGAATTGTCCCATTATTATGAAGATCTATATAATCTGGCCGCCAACAAGACCACGCACATACCGAACTCTCTAGAGATATCACACTATCTATCCCAAATTACGTTGCCACAAACTACAGGACCTCAAAACGATCTCCTAGATGCACCATTCACAGAGGAGGAAGTAGCCCAGGCAATACGCTCCCTACCCAAATATAAAGCCCCAGGACCTGATGGTCTCTCCAACTATTATTATATTAAAATGTCATCATTCCTAACACCGCATATCACCAAACTGTTTAATGAAATTAGATTGATAGGCAAATTTCCCAGCAAAATGCTGGAAGCTTACATCATCACCCTGCCTAAACCTAATAAACCACCAACAATTTGCAGCAACCTACGCCCAATTTCCCTACTTAATGCAGATGTCAAATTATACGCTAAACTAATTGCTAACAGACTTAAACCCCTCTTACATACTCTAATTTCGGAGGAACAAGCAGGGTTTGTTCCTGGGAGACAAGTAGGCGACAATACCAGATATTGTATGGATCTGATTGATTGGGCCAATAAGCAAAACGGAAAGGGCGTCTTAATGGCGCTAGACGCAGAAAAGGCGTTTGACCGCCTAAATTGGGAATACATGACCGCAACACTGTCGGCATTCGGCTTCTCACAAGCCTTTCAGACCAGTGTTCTGGCCCTTTACTCCGCACCATCTGCCAAAGTTTTCAATTCTGGCTTCACATCCAGAAGTTTCCAAATTTCAAACGGAACAAGACAGGGGTGTCCCCTGTCTCCGCTGATATTCATCCTGTGTCTAGAGCCCTTGATTAAAACAATAAAACTTGACACGAATTTACCTGGACTTGTTACCCCAACAGGAGAGAAAAAATTGGCTCTCTTTGCGGACGATATTGTGCTTTTCCTTGCTAACCCGACTGAATCCATTCCACAGCTTTTAAGTACTCTATCTACTTATGGCTCCATATCGTATTACAAAAATAACGTCGGTAAAACACAAATACTCCCTATAGGCATCAGCAAACAAGTAACACAGGATCTGAAAGATAAATACTCCTTTGACTGGAAAACGAAGGCTCTTTCTTATCTAGGGATAAAACTAACACACTCTAGGTCACAGACAATAAAAGAAAACCATATAGCGGTCCTCACCAAGATCACTAAACAAATGAACGCGTGGGATAAACTTTACACATCATGGATAGGCAGAATTAACTCAGTAAAGATGATGATTCTTCCCCATATACTCTATCTGTTCAGAACACTGCCCATAGCTTTGCCTACTTCTCTTATCAAACGATTTCAAGCGGCAATTAACGCCCACATTTGGAAAAGAAAACCACCAAGAGTGGCCTTTCGGACACTCTGGCGTCCGCTCCGGCAAGGTGGGCTCAGTGTACCAAACATAGCACATTACTACAGGGCAACATTATTGGCGCAAGGCCTCAACCTCCTATTGGGCACGACGAAACCGGTGTGGGTGAAACTTGAATCCGCATGCGGTAACTTAGTCTCCCTCCCAAATACCTTGTGGGCCTCCGACTCCCCGTCACATCCCTCCATGCTCCCAACAACTCGCTTTTTCTTAAATTCTTGGCAAAAGTGGAGCAAATCACTGTGGTCTACGGAGGAGTCACTGTATCTGGCACCTCTATCAGCCCTTTCCAGTATTTCACCTGATCTCCCGACACACAAGTGGATGACACTAGGCATGACCCATGTTCACAATTTATTCGATAGAAATGGGTTACACCCGTTTCCAATACTACAGGCGACATACAATTTACCACCAAGGGATATATTTTTGTATAAATAAATACAATAAAAAAGGCTGCGCACAAATATAAAATCCAATGGTTAAACAAAAAAAGGAGAGAAATAGTCCAGCTATTGTGTCCTTACAAGTGTCCTTGGATGTTGAGGTCTTCTACTTGTATAGTGGTATCACTTGATATGAAAGATAAAAAGGAACAAGGAACAACCAATGGTGTAGTACGTAAAATTCAGGTATAGGTGTGAAAAGAAATAGTATAAAACTCACATTTACCAGAGCTAATATCCAGCTCTGGAGTGAAGTGCGTACAGCGGTTTAATCCCCGCTTATGGGATATAAGGCAGGTTCCTCTCCGTGAGTGGTTTTCAATTCTCGGAATAAAAAGAAGAAACAGCCAATAGTGCTCACTGTGTGGCAATATGAATAAGAATAATAAAAAGATTTGTACTTACAAAATAAGAGCAGGCACACTGCTCTTTGATGACAGCTTGGGTGGATTGATCCCCACCTAAGGATTTCTTTGAGTACAGGAAACTTCCAGGGGTATTTCAAGGTTTTTTATATAAAACCAGTAAAAAAAGATAAAAATAACAATAAAAAGCCAGGGTAAAATAGAAGTTATGTGTCTATAAAAAAGATAATTGGCACAAACAAATGACCAAATAATACTTTAATATATAAAACACAATATTTAAATATTGTGTTTTATATATTAAAGTATTATTTGGTCATTTGTTTGTGCCAATTATCTTTTTTATAGACACATAACTTCTATTTTACCCTGGCTTTTTATTGTTATTTTTATCTTTTTTTACTGGTTTTATATAAAAAACCTTGAAATACCCCTGGAAGTTTCCTGTACTCAAAGAAATCCTTAGGTGGGGATCAATCCACCCAAGCTGTCATCAAAGAGCAGTGTGCCTGCTCTTATTTTGTAAGTACAAATCTTTTTATTATTCTTATTCATATTGCCACACAGTGAGCACTATTGGCTGTTTCTTCTTTTTATTCCGAGAATTGAAAACCACTCACGGAGAGGAACCTGCCTTATATCCCATAAGCGGGGATTAAACCGCTGTACGCACTTCACTCCAGAGCTGGATATTAGCTCTGGTAAATGTGAGTTTTATACTATTTCTTTTCACACCTATACCTGAATTTTACGTAC
Organism: Pelobates fuscus; assembly: GCF_036172605.1. Taxonomy (NCBI): domain Eukaryota; kingdom Metazoa; phylum Chordata; class Amphibia; order Anura; family Pelobatidae; genus Pelobates; species Pelobates fuscus. The sequence continues at coordinate 117,272,417 of NC_086318.1, forward strand.
TACACCATTGGTTGTTCCTTGTTCCTTTTTATCTTTCATATCAAGTGATACCACTATACAAGTAGAAGACCTCAACATCCAAGGACACTTGTAAGGACACAATAGCTGCACTATTTCTCTCCTTTTTTTGTTTAACCATTGGATTTTATATTTGTGCGCAGCCTTTTTTATTGTATTTATTTATCTTATCTCAAAGGGTTTGAGGGATTCCCTTTTTTTTAAGGTTGCTGCCAAAAGTTATCTAGCGCTGTCTTATTCTTTTTATTTATATATTTTTGTATATCCGATTGAAAAACATACTTCATTCCAACTCAATCAAATATATCAACCCGATGGCATTTAGCCGATTAGGGAGGAAATGTTACAATGCAACAATATCCCGTCACTCTTGTAAATTTCTCTCCCTATGCTACTTAATGCAAAACGACACCAGCAAACTTGCAAAATTGCCTTATATGCTTAAATGGGAAGAAACATGGGGAATATAGCCCCCACTATAGATGAATGGGAATATACTATTTCATGCACTCAAAAATCATCTAATTGTGCCACTGTAGCGGTACTTACCCTCTCCAGGGGCCGGCCGGGGTCCTCTCTTCTCGCCGCGCGCGGTCCTGCTCCTGCACGAGCCGCGCGCGGCTCAGCCAACGATAAGATCAGTCAGGCGGGCAGTGACCGCGAGAAGCGGTCACGTGTCCCGCCCGACACTAAGAGCGCGCCGCGCGTCTCGGGCGCGCTCTTAAAGGGACAGTGGGAGACTAAATTAGAATCAGTCTCCCATTGGCCCCTGTCAGGCCACGTTCCCCATACTCTCACGTTTTGGGGGCGTGGATATGACAGGGACCAATCAAGGTGAACCTTAGGGTATTTATACTCACCTGTTTCCCTTGCTCCTTGCCCTATCGTGGTTTCTGTCCAGTTCCCTTTAGTGCTTGTATCGTTCAGTTGGTTTTTTGGTGCTTGACCTTGGCTTTGTTCCTGACTCCGCTCTCTCCTTATCCTTGCTTGCTTATCCGCTGTTTTGTCCTCTGTGTACCAGTCCTCGGCTTGTTCTACGTTACGCTGTCTCTCAGTTCCCTTGACCTCGGCTTGTTCTATACTCTGTCTTTCTTACTCGTCCTAGTCCGGCCATTCTAAGGTCCGGTAAGACGAACCCTGTTTCTTGTCTCTTGACTATTGAACTATTCCTGCGTGTTGGGGTATATTACCGTGACAGCCACGCTTTGGGAAGCATATGCCAAAATGCTGATGAGGTGGTATTTGGTCCCGAGCAAACTTCACAAAATTTATTCTGACTCCTCCCCATTGTGCTGGAGATGTAATAAGGTGGAAGGATCTTTGGAACATATATTTTGGTACTGTGATGACATACGTGATTTCTGGCGTGACATACAAAGCTCCATTCACTCACTTTGCAAAATTAAGATCCCACTCACGCCCAAAAGTTACTTGATTCATTTCATTGATGACCTGCAGATTTTACCTGCAAGAGATGCGGTAATTAACATACTCTTAGCTGCCAAAATTAGCATAGCAACCCACTGGAAAAGTCCCACCTGTCCTACGGTAACAGAGGTTCTTCGCAGAACTGACACCACGTATTACCATGAAAAAGAATGGGCAAAGCAAGGCCGATTGGCCAAATTCCTAGCCAATTGGCAAAATTGGGAAACATTCAGGGAAACGGTCTTCTAATAACTGTAATTGTATTAATATTATACTGTTATTGGGGTATACACTGGCCTCCACAACCCGCCCCCCTGTTTCCCCCCTTATGTACCACACTCTTCTGTAATCTCGTCCTTCGCTCTATTCCCTTTGCCTACTCATCCTTGTGCATTAAAAATGGTTCGCAACACTCAAGTGGGAATTAACGCTTGTTATGGCCTGCTTTGCGTTTAGAGTGCAAATTCGCAAGTTGTACTGCGCCTGGTTACACGGCATATTAATATCAAACGCCATGGTACCGTATTTCGGGCAAGTGAATATAGCCGATATTGTAAACAGCATTTGGAAAACAGCCGCATACACTCATGCACCTTGTAACATAATAAGATGTTGCCTCCTCGCAGATGTCCAAAGCAAAGTATCCATGTAGGACAAAGTAGAGGTAATGCGTAGATACTTAACTTCGCTGGTGCTTATTGATGCATGTGTCGTTGACCATAACATTTACTTCAGTCATTGTAACACTATGGTCGAGCCTACTCACCTTGCACATTTTCTTCTTTTGTTATTGTATTGTATTATTTTCCCCCTGTATGTATAATTGTTATTATTTGTAAAATCTAATAAAACATATACATTGAAAAAAAAAAAAAAATTCCAATTGACTGCCATTTGTCAGTTCTGTGCAAAATGAGTAATGCAAGCTCATGTACAGTGTAGAAATGCGATATTTTTCTTATAATCTCTCTGTATTAAGCAGAGAAATTGACTGTAGACCAAGTGGACACTGTAGGAATTTTATACACATGATATCTTTAGTGAAATGGTTTATTAGGATAATTTTACTTTAGCTGTCATAGCTGAAGTGCAGTGGCAGTCAAGTCTATTTTAGAAAATGTGGTTCTTTCCAATCCGGCCACATGCTGCCTCTTCTCTGGCATATCAACGTTGTGTGTATTTGAATCTGTATGTGAATCTGTGTCTGATTTTGTCAGTATGTGAATCTGTGTCTGTGAATCTGTGGATCTGTGTGTTTAAATCTTTGAGTGTGTGTGTGAATCTGTGTGTGTGTGTTTGTGTGTGCCTATAAAATGAGGTACTATTGCAGAATATGCTGGATTTGGTAATAGATTTTGTAAATAAGTTTAATTTACACGGAACGTAAGTAAACAAACGGTAGAAGAATAACCTGTTGCCAAGCAGGGGTGGTAAAATCCACTATTGTGTTAAATAGAACATAGTAGTGTCCAAATATATTTTAGAAAGCCTATTGGGACACAGACACATCACATACAAACAGCACACTCCACACATACACATCACACATAGCTAGCACACACCACACACACACCACATCACATACAGCCAGAATACACCACACACACACAAACAGACACACACACAGCAACCACTGCACAAAGGTTACACAGATAGTACACACCACTTACACAATAACAATGGGAGAGGACATGGGAGTGTAGAAAGTGAGGCTCAGGATAATACATAAAATTCTGCATTTTTGCTAAATAAAGCCAAATAGCAAAACAAAGGCAAAATAGAAAATAAGGATTGGTCAGTGTGGGTGGTACCAATTCAATCCAGGGCATATTTTTGTCCAAATACCATATTAGGAATCTCTCAATAAGGATTTCCCTTACTTTTTATTCAAAGGCAAAGATAGCCATATACAGTTGTGCTCAATAGTTTGCATACCCTGGCAAAAATTGTAAAATTTTGGCATTGATTTTGAAAATATGACTGATCATGCAAAAAAAAAAATGATTTTATTAAATGATAGTGATCATATAAAACAATTTATTATTACATAGCTGTGTGTCTCCCTTTTAAATCATGATGATAACAGAAATCAAGCAAATGGCCCTGATCAAACTCTTGAATGTTTGACTTTGTTACAGACACACAAGGTGACACACACAGGTTAAAATGAAAATTGAAGGTTTGGATTTTTAAATTGCAATTAGTGTCTGTGTATAAATAGTCAATAAGTTTGTTGGCTCTCATGTGGAAGTACTGAACAGGCTAGATACTGAGGCATGGGGAGCAGAAAAGTACTGTCAAAAGACCTGCATGACAAGGAAATTGAACTTTATAAAGATCGAAAAGGATATAAAAAGTTATCCATGCTTTAACAAGCCAATCAGTACTGTTCAGTCACTTATTAAGAGGTGGAAAATTCAGGGATCTCTTGATACCAAGCCAATGTCAGGTAGACCAATAAAGATTTCAACCACAACTGTCAGAAGAATTGTTTGGGATACAAAGAAAAACCCACAGGTAACCTCAAGGCAAATACAGGCTACTCTGGAAAGAGACAGTGAGTTTCAAGGAGCACAATACAACAATACTTGAACAAAAATGAGCTGCATGGTTGAGTTGCCAGAAAGAAGCCTTTACTACACAAATGCCACAAAAAGCCCGGTTACAATATGCCCGACAACACCTTGACATGCCTCACAGCTTCTGGCACACTGTAATTTGGTGTGATTAGACTAAAATAGAGCTTTATGTTCATAACCATGAGTGCTATGTTTGGAGAGGGGTCAACAAGGCCTATAGTGAAAAGAATACCACCCCCACTGTGAAGCATGGTGGTGGCTCACTGATGTTTTGGGGGATGTGTGAGCTCTAAAGGCATGGGGAATCTTCTGAAAACCAATGGCAAGATGAATGCAGCATGTTATCAGAAAATTCTTGCAGACAATTTGCATTCTTCTGCACGAACACTGCACATTGGACATTCCAGCATGACAATGACTCTAAGCACAATGCCAAGTTGACCCTCCGGTGGTTACAGCAGAAAAATGTGAACATTCTAGAGTGGCCATCACAGTCTCCTGACCTTAATATCATCGAACCAGTCTGGAGAGATCTCAAACCTATGGTTGATGCAAGATGACCAAAGACTTGACCTGGATGCATTTTGCCATGAAGAATGGGTTGCTATACCAGCTGCAGGAATTAAGGGGCATCATAGATAACTATTACAAACGACTGCACCCTGTCATTGCTACTAAGGGGGCAATACACAGTATTAAGTACTAAGGGTATGCAGACTATTGAACCGGGGTAATTTCATTTTTTTTCTTTGTTGCCATGTGTTACGCTACTAGGGGTGATTTGGATTGGAACTCAACTGCAGCTTGTAAACTCCCTAATTACAATAGTGAAGAAATGGAGAATCCTTAAGTATCAATACTGTAGCTTTAAGAAAAGAGAGAATCTCTGGTAACTTGATTCAACCGAAGTTTTAATAAGTGTTAAACTTAAATGAATTGCATTTAGGCAATAATCCAATAAGAAGAAGTGCAATTAATCAACAAAACAAAGTTCATTATTAAGTATTTCTTCAGAGATCCATTACGTAACATTCTTTAAGTTCATGAGAATAATCTTCAATAGGAACAATAATCAAGTAGCTAAGAATATTTGCAAAGCATGAACAGTTCATAGTGAATAAGCATGATGGGAGTTGTCCTTCATATAATTAGTAGATTGAAGCACTGAATGTATTTGCAAAGCAAGAACAGTTCATAGTGAATAAGCATGATGGGAGTTGTCCTTCATGAGATTAGTAACTTGTAGCATTAGTTACTTGTAGAGTAAGCAAGCGTTAGTTCATTAATAAATGATTTTGTAGACAAGTAGCTGAAAGATATACTTAAGGTTAATATGGGTAGTCCTCCAATAGTTCAGAGATCTGGTCCACTTGTAAGGTAGCAAAGTATCCGTTCTCCAGTAATCCTTTATGGCATGCAGCAATCCTTGCATTTGCTCAAAGGCTGGAATGGCTTGTCTGAGCTTGTGGAGAGGCAAGTCCGGTGGAAGTAGATCCCAGTAGCTGAGCCTGTGGAGCCCACGGTCTCACGGAGGCAGCTCACACGTTAGCTCACACAATCAATCACCAAGCACCCTCCCTCTAGCCCAGTCTCCCTAAATACCGTCAGAGCTGTGTCAGAGGGAGGCGGGGTCCGGCTCCTCACAGCTGAGTGCCGAACCTGGAAGTGTTACTCCATGACACCATGTTACATAGTTACATAGCTGAAAAGAGACTTGCGTCCATCAAGTTCAGCCTTCCTCACATTTGTTTTTTGCTGTTGATCCAAAAGAAGGCAAAAAAACCCAGTTTGAAGCACAATTTTGCAACATGCTAGGAAAAAATTCCTTCTTGACCCCAGAATAGCAGTCAGATTTATCCTTGGATCAAGCAGTTCTTACCCTACATTGAAAGATTATATCCTTGAATATTCTGTTTTTGCAAATATGCATCTAGTAGCTGTTTGAACATCTGTATGGGCTCTGATAAAACCACTTCTTCAGACAGAGAATTCCACATCCTGATTGTTCTTACAGTAAAAAAACCTTTCCATTGCCTTAGACGAAATCTTCTTTCTTCCAGTCTAAACGCATGGCCTCGTGTCCTATGTAAAGTCCTGTTTGTGAATAGATTTCCACACAATGGTTTGTATTTGCCCGAATATATTTGTATAATGTTATCATATCCCTCTCAGGCAACGTTTTTCTAAACTAAATAGGTTTACATTTGTTAACCTTTCTTCATAGCTGCTATGTTCCATTCCTTTTATTAATTTTGTAGCCTGCCTCTGCACTTTTTCTAGTGCCATAATATCCTTCTTTAGAAAAATTGCACAGCATATTCAATATGTGGTCTTACCAGTGATTTATAAAGAGGCAAAATTACATTTTTGGCCCGAGAATGAATGCCCTTTTTCATGCATGACAATACCTTACTGGCCTTGGCCACTGCTGATTGACATTGCACATTGTTGCATAGTTTGTTGTCTATAACAATTCCCAAGTCCTTTTCGTGTGTTGTTATCTCCAATTCACTTCCATTAAGGGTATACATTGCTTGTGTATTCTTTACGCCGAAGTGCATAACTTTGTATTTTTCAACATTAAATTTCATCTGCCATTTGAGTGCCCAGTCCCCCAGTCTATCTAAATCCCTCTGCAGCAAAGTAATATCTTGTTCACATTGTATTGTTTTACAAAGTTTTGTGTCATCTGCAAACAATGAAACATGACTTTCAATGCTGTCTTCAAGATCATTTATAAACATGTTAAATAGAAGGGGTCCCAGAACAGACCCCTGAGGGACACCACTTGCCACCTCTGTCCAGCTTGAAAATTTACCATTAACGACAACTCTTTGTACTCTGTTTTTAAGCCAATGTGCTACCCAAGAACAAGCATTTTCATCTAGACCGATGTCCTTGAGTTTGAACACTAATCTATTGTGTGGATGTCATGTTCTGCTCTGCTCTGTTTTGATGTCTGGACTTGGCTTCTGGTATCCAGTACTCTTTTTGCTATTCTTGCTTAGTTTTCTTGGTTTTTTGGTTTTCTATTCTCTGTCTGGTTTTCTTTATGCTGGGATTTCTGGGTTCATTCCTATAGTTCGTCCCTGGATTTCCCAGTCTCCAGGTTTCCTTTAAATGTTTGTTTTATTTGCCACACCTGTGTGTTTCCATCTTTCATTATGTTTCAGTGTTCCTGCAGGCAGCTGCTCTCTGCTTCTGTCCTTTCTTGCAGGTAACTGCTATATATGTGTTCTGAATCTGTGGTTGTTTTAGCATACATTAGGCAGTGTAGGACCTGCCAGATATGGGGTACATTGGCGTTGTTGGCAGGCTTATGCAATGTATGATCATATAGTGTGACTAAATCCCCATGATTTCCATATGTAGTACTTAGTTATTTCTCCTCTTGTTTTGCCTTTGTTATCTTGTCTTGTTTTAGTTTGTATACCCAGTCCTTGTACAGTCCTGTCCAGTCATGCCCATGTTATGTTCATGTTTTCCTCATGTCTTGTGTATATGTTCTGGGTTTAGCTTTCTATCCTTCTCTGGTTCTGGGTTCTACTAGTTATGTCTTGTTTTCATGTTTGGTGTCTCTATAGTCTTGCCTTGTTTCTAGTACTGGATACAATCTTGCTGCAGAGCCTCCCTATTCAGCTCCTGGGAGGCCTGCTAAGTTTCTTGCTCCTAGTTCCTGGTATCCACTTAAGCTGATTCAGGGTCTTGGTATGTGGCTGCACAAACGCTGGTGCTCAACACCAGGGGGCGTGTGGTTACCCTGCACCAGACCCTGCTAATCTACCTCCATGCTGAAGACTCCCACTTTACATCAGGCATAATGGGTCCTGGTCCACGCCCCACCGTCTGGACACTGTGTCTGGGTTCCGGGCACCGGACTACCACCCTGAAAGTGGAACTGTATCAAATGCCTTGGCAAAATCCAAATAGATCACATCCACTGCAACACCTTAATCTATACTTCTACTTATTTCTTCGTAGAATGCAATCAAGTTAGTTTGACATGACCTGTGCTTCATAAAATCGTGCTGATTTTTGCTGATAACCATGTTCTTCTCAAGGAATTCTTGAATATTATACCTTAATAACCTTTCAAATATTTTACCAGCCACAGAGGTTAAGCTCACAGGTCTATAATTTCCAGGCAAGGATTTTAAACCCTTTTTGAATATAGGAACCACATCTGCCTTCCTCCAATCCTCCGGAACACTTCCTGAAAGAAAAGAATCTTGAAAGATTAAAAACACTTATTTCTACACTTAGTTCCTTAAGTACACGTGGATGAATACCGTCGGTTGATGGAGCTTTGTTTATATTAACTTTCTTTAGTTGCTGCTGCACCTTGTCTTGAGTTAACCAATTAAAATTATTCTGTAAGTTTTTAGTAGCAATCATTTGCACATCTATTGCCATGGGTTCTTCCTTAATATATACGGAGGAGAAATAGTTATTTAAAATTCCTGCCTTTTCCTGGTCTTCATTAACTAACACCCCCGTGTCAGTTTTTAGTGTACCTCCACTTTCATTTTTGTTTTTTTTAGAATTTATGTACTTGAAAAATGCTTTGGGGTTGGTTTTGCTCTCTTTAACTATCATCTTTTCATTTTGAAGTTTAGCAAGTCTGATTGCCTTTTTGCACGCATTATTTGCTTCCTTATATCTTTTATAAGATGCATCTGATTTGTCTGATTTAAATGCTTTAAATGCCCTTTCCTTATTTTTTTTTTTTTAAATTCTTTATTTTTGTTGTGCATATTATGGATAACATCCAACATAACATACCGCTGTGCCCCAACAGCTGCAGCGGGGTTGACTAACATAGAACATTTGTGTGGATCAAACAGACATAACGACAGTTGTTTAGCACTTATTTTTAAAAAAAAAACAGTTTGAGCATGTGTGTTGTGTGTTTGGGATGGGTAATTGGATTAGGTGTGAGCGTGTGGCTTGTAGTAGTGAGTTGTGAGGTGTTTTATTTGGAGTGGTGTGAAGTATGGGTCTGGTCGGGCTGTTCTTTGTGGAGCTATCGCGTGTGTAGTGGTTGTTGCTGATGTGTGAACTGGCCCTCCTTAGGTATTGCCCCTTACCAAGGGGGTGGCGGGGGGGGGGAAAGCTGGCCCCGGTTCTTCATATTGGGGGTCGAGGGGTGGTGGGACCTCTCTGGAGGCCTCTCGTGTGTGTGACTCTGTAGCATATAAGCAATAACAGTGGGCAACATAAAACAAGTTCTGGAATAGCATGTAGCTAGCAGGTTTTCAGTTCCCTGGGTGTTCAGGTCCCTAGGTGCGTGGTCGGTCTAGCGGCTGGTTCGAAAGGGACCACTCGGGAGGGGTTACAGCTGCTGGTGTTTGCCCGTCCCTCATCCGTCGTCACTTGGGTCGGCAGGCCCAGTGCCCTGAGGAAGTTCGGGGTGTCATCCGGCGACGAGATTTTGTGTACTGTCCCTTCATGATTTACCACCAGTAGTCTGGGGGACATCCAGCGGTATTTGATGCCAGCTGTTCTCAATTGGCTTGTAAGAGGTTGGAGGGATCTCCGCCACTGCAGGGTGGACCTCGTGAGGTCTTGATAGAAGGTAAGGCTAGCGCCTTCGAAGATGAGTGGGGTCCTGTCCTGCAGTGCTGACCAGATAGATATTTTGTCGTGGGAGTGTGAGAATCGGACTATGGCATCCTGTACAGCCGATGCTGGGGCTCTGCTGGACTTGGGTAGGCGGTATGTCCCGTCCAAGGTGACTTTTTTGGCTTGTGCAGCCGGTAGGATGGTGGCCACCAGTCTTCACACATAGTGGGGGAGTTCTTCTGGGGTCACTGTGTCTGGAATGCCCCTTATTTTGAGATGATTCCTCCTGGACCTGTCATCCAGTGTGGCTTGGTGCAGGGAGAGTGCTTGTTGCATGGTCTGCAGGTGTTGGATAGTGTCTTTTACCAAGTTCATATCTTGTTTTAGGTCGGCAACATCCCCCTCTGCTGTTCGCACTCTGTCAGTGACTTTTTGTATGTCTGCCTGTATTGCTGCCACGTTGGACGCCAGTAGGTGTTTGATTTCTCCCACCAGGTTTTGGAAGTCCCGCTGGGTGACCGGAGCAGATCCTTCCCCTGCAGCTGGTGTGGGGAGCCCAGTGTGTGGCCGGACGGGCTGTGAGTGTGGCATTGTTGGTGGGGGGCCTTTCGGGATCTCTGCAGGCCCGTTGTACCCCGGCGGCGCCATTTTAGATGGTTGCTGCCGTTGGGGTATAGTGTCTGAGGTCTGCGTCTTGTCTGATGTGGTCTGTGGGGGTGATCTTGGTGACTTACGTCCCATCTCGGCGGGTGTTGTAGCTTGCGGTGCCGGCCTCTCCCCCGACGTAGCCGGCTGCGTGTAGGCGCCAAACAGTGCCGCCAGGTCCAGGCTTTGAGTGGTGAGGTAGGCCCCGGTTTTTCGTTTCTTCCTGGGCGTTTTGGCCGCCTGGAAGAACGGCATATGGCGTGTCGGGGTATGTCCTCTGCGCTTTCGGGTGAGTCTCTTTTGAGTCAGAGTGTGGGTTTTTGGCTTATTTTGAGGGTTTTGTGATGAAAAGTTGCGGAGCTGGTGTTAATGGCGTCCGCTCCGGTTTAGGCGCAGGCTCCGCCCCCCCCCTTTCCTTATTTTTAATCTCTTGTTTTACTTCTCTACTAAGCCACATTGGTTTTATTTGGTTTCTTTTATATGTTTATGTTTTGTTTTATGATTATGCCATTCTGTTATAACTTACAGTTGAATATGAATCCCATAAGAAATGAAAGAAATGTGTTTTGCCTGCTCACTCATGTTTTCTTTAAAAATGGTACATATATTACCAATTCTCCAAGGGTATGCAAACTTTGAAACACAACTGTATACTATAGCGGATTAAGATATTTTTTCCAGATTGGTTATTTTTACCTCCGTTTTAACATTCAGATTTAATTTGTTAAAACTCCAGCCCTGTCAGTGTCAATTATTGCACTTGCTCTTTCATATCTATATGCAGAGAATGCATTTGTCATTGTTTCACTGTTCCTTAGCATCCTTTGGACTGTTTGTAAATAAAAGTCATGTGTTTGCACTGCTAAAATTGAGATGGCGGAGTGATAAGCGGGTAAGAGGGATGGGGGAAGGATTAGAAACTAACCTAGCTGAGAGGTATGTCAGACAAAGGAAAAAAATAGAAGGTTTATAGCAATTGTTTAAGCTTTTATTACTTACTTTACAAACTTTTCTTGATTTATTTTAGTTTGTATACTTGTGTATATAAATATTGTCTTGCTGTATACTTGCTCGAGTATAAGCGTTTTTATTTTCATGCATTTTTGCAGTATGAAATTTAGCCCATAAAGCTTCACACACCCTCATTCATACTATAATTAAGTGTTCTTGCATAGCAAGACCACTTAATGTTATCTCACATAGATATTTAAGTGTTCTTGCATAGCAAGACCACTTAATGTTATCTCACATATATATTATTATTAAGTGTTCTTGCATAGCAAGACCACTTAATGTTATCTCACATATATATTATTATTATTAAGTGTTCTTGCATAGCAAGACCACTTACTGTTATCTCACATATATATTATTATTATTAAGTGTTCTTGCATAGCAAGACCACTTACTGTTATTTTACATATATATTATTATTATTATTATTAAGTGTTCTTGCATAGCAAGACCACTTACTGTTATCTCACATATATATTATTAAGTGTTCTTGCAAAGCAAGACCACTTACTGTTATCTCACATATATATTATTATTATTAAGTGTTCTTGCATTGCAAGACCACTTACTGTTATCTCACATATATATTAAGTGTTCTTGCATAGCAAGACCACTTAATGTTATCTCACATATATATTATTATTATTAAGTGTTCTTGCATTGCAAGACCACTTACTGTTATCTCACATATATATTATTAAGTGTTCTTGCATAGCAAGACCACTTAATGTTATCTCACATATATATTATTATTATTATTATTATAGCCAAATTTGCCACCCTAACTCCTCCCACAGGTTTTAAACTACATAGACAAAAATATACCAAAACGTGCAGATTGTTCCCGATCGGATTGCTATTATTTTGTGGAACGTTTCGGCGAATGGTTCTCGGAATATCGTCGTTCTTGTGGCGAAATTTGTCCCATAGGAATGAATGGCAAAGCTAGAGTGGGAGCTGGCAAAAGCTGAAAAATCAGGACATGATTTCTAAACTGCCACCACTCCCTCATTTTCAGGCCCACCTACACAAATCTTATATCAAAACGTTCAGCTATCCCTGCTGCCACTAAAAATGTCCACAGCTAAGCCATAGTCCTTATAGTTTTCACAATAGGACCATTTGTTTGCAACTCACGCAGTCCATTGACATTCATTGAAACTCCACTCTGCAAAGCTCACATTTGAAGGGCAATTTCTAAACTGCGACTGTGCCTTCATTGTTAATATCTCAGAGACATACTATACATCAAAATGTAGGTCCGGGTCTTGTGATTCTCACAATATAAAGCTCTTCACTGTAGAATTTATAGTTTTAAAAATATGACCGTTTGAAGATGGCAACCGCAAAAATACTCTGACCTGTGCAAGGCTGCAGCAGCAAGTGATGTCATAGACAGGGCCTTTTGCACCTGCTAATGGTTTGTATAACTGTATGTTTTAATGTAACTGTTAAGCACTTTGGGCAACAACGTTGCAATTAAATGTGCTATATAAATAAATAATAACAGTTACTCCGCCCACTCCAGTTGTAGACTACTGGTGGAGGCAAGAACACTTCACACAATTTCCCCAGAAATTGTAGCTTTTTAGTTATTAAGTGTTCTTGCATAGCAAGACCACTTACTGTTATCTCACATATATATTATTATTATTATTATAGCCAAATTTGCCACCCTAACTCCTCCCACAGTTTTTACACTACATAGACAAAAATATACCAAAACGTGCAGATTGTTCCCGATCGGGTTGCTATTACTTTGTGGAACGTTTCGCCGAATGGTTCTCGGAATATCTTCGTTCTTGTGGTGAAATTTGTCCCATAGGAATGACTGGCAAAGCTAGAGTGGGAGCTGGCAAAAGCTGAAAAATCAGGACATGATTTCTAAACTGCCACCACTCCCTCATTTTCAGGCCCACCTACACAAATCTTATATCAAAACGTTCAGCTATCCCTGCTGTCACTAGAAATGTCCACGGCTAAGCCATAGTCCTGATAGTTTTCACAATATGACCATTTGTTTGCAACTCACGCCTTCCATTGACATTCATTGAAACTCCACTATGCAAAGCTCACATTTGAAGGGCAATTTCTAAACTGCGACTGTGCCTTCATTGTTAATATTTTAGAGACATACTATACATCAAAATGTAGGTCTGGGTCTTGTGATTCTCACAATGTGAAGCTCTTCACTGTAGGATTTATAGTGTTTAAAATATGACCATTTGAAGATGGCAACTGCCAAAATACTCTGACTTGTGCCAGGCTGGAGCAGCAAGTGATGTCATAGACAAAGCCTTTTAAACCTGCTAATGTTTTTATAACTGTATGTTTTAATGTAACTGTGAAGCACGTTGGGCAACAACATTGCAATTAAATGTGCTATATAAATAAATAATAACAGTTACTCCACCCACTCCAGTTGTAGACTACTGGTGGAGGCAAGAACACTTCACAATTTCCCCAGAAATTGTAGCTTTTCTAGTTATTCTTATTATTCTTATTA